>NC_081560.1:164250743-164283231 GCF_022355385.1 Mustela nigripes | reverse complement strand
TTTCTTTCTTTCTTTCTTTCTTTCTTTCTTTCTTTCTTTCTTTCTTTCTTTCTCCTCCCTCCCTTCCTTCCTCCCTCCTTCTCTCTCTCACTCTCTCTCTCTCTCTTTCTTGACCAACACTGTACCTTTATTCACTATATCTCCTTATCACATGCTCGAATTAGGGATCTTGGGGAATTTGTTTTTGCCTCTGCCTTTTACTTTGAATGTAAGGGGAATCAAAAGACAAAAGAGCTCTAAAGATTCTAAGTGTCTTTTTAAAAGCTGTGACATGAAAAATAATGAAATGGAGGACACTACAATAATTCTCCAGCTCCTGCAGACCCTAAGATGTGCTACAAAAAATGGGTCTTTATCCTTAGGAAAATATCCTCAGAACTAGCTCTCTTATACTACACATAAAACCTTAACCATCAGAAGCAGTACAGATAGTACAGATACTTTTTGAGTGATCTACGAACAAACACAGGCCCACCACATTGAAAAGAACAGGTAACTTGAGGTTTTGGGTGACAGTACACATGTAATCCAAATCAGCCTGCAGACAGTTTTCGGTGAGATGAAAGGAATGAAATAACAGTACGAAAAAATATAAATTTGTTGGATAAATAAGTGTAAGATAATTTAAATAAGCTAACAGAACTAATTTTTTTAATATAAAAATATTAATCAGGCACAAGCTTTTGTTTCTTAATGCCAGACTTCTAAATGTGTATGAGACTACTGTTAACATTATTAAACATTCCCAGAAGAATTAGAGTATCAGACAGAGAAAGAAGGATGGCCACAACAGGAAGGACCATGGTCCAGTGTTCTGGCTCTTGGCTATGAATGTGGGCAGGGAAAACAAAGCAAGGTCCTATCTGAAGTGGAAAGGCTTATTGGAGAGAAGCCTTGAGTGCTGTGGGTTCAAATTCTGTCTCACCAGTGACAATTTTTGTGTCTTTGGCCAGTTACTTAGTGAACATGTACTAAGCGTTGGTTCACATTATCATTCTTTCTTTTTTTTTTTTTTTTAAAGATTTTATTTATTTATTTGACAGAGATCAGAAGTAGGCGGAGAGGCAGGCAGAAAGGAAGGGAAACAGCTCTCCCTGCTGAGCAGAGAGCCTGATGCGGGGCTTGATCCCAGAACCCTGGGATCATGACCCAAGCCGAGTGCAGAAGCTTTAACCCACTGAGGCACCCAGGTGCCCCCACATTATCATTATTTCTGAGATAGATTTTGCCCCAGGTTATGGGGCAGGGCCAAAGCTAATCTTAAATTATCCTTTTTCAGAAGACTATAGCAATACAAGAGTAAGGACTTAAGTAAACCATGGAGTCTTCTACCTTTAAACTAGAAAATATGAAGATGCTCTACTTCTGAGAACTGATACCTACTTCTAGGAGTTTCTGAACTTAAGAAAAGATTAAGTTTAAATTAAGGTTAAGGTTTCCTGTCATGGTTCTTCCCTTATGTAAAATGGTTTACATGCAAAGGTCAGTTCAAAACACATTCATCATCATCGTGATTCAGCATGAAGCCTCAAGAACCAAGTCTTCTGGGTTCAAGTTCCATCTGGATCATTACAAGTTAGGTGATCTTGCCAAGTTATTTAAGATCTCTGGGCCTCCTGCATCAGGCTCTCTGCTCAACAGGAAGCCTGCTTCCCCCCCACCCTCTGCCTGCCCCAAGATCTACTTAGAATCTCTGTCTGTCAAATAAATAAATAAAATCCTAAAAAAAAAAAAAAATCTCTGGGCCTCAGCTCCCTCACCTGTAAGATGTAGATGACCATAGTATCTAATTCGAAGGATTAATAGAAGGATTGGTAAAGCACTTACAACAGTATCTGCCTACACAGTAAGTTACCCATTATTACAATTGTGGTTAATTTCCGCATAAGAGACATGATGATAAATAAGGCAAGGTGTCTGATTCTAGAGGAGTTTCTGGGCTAGTGAAGAAGATAGATTCAAAAGCAGGATTCAGTAAGAGGTACCAAGTGCCACGATGGCTTAACCTGCCACTGGCTATAATGGGGACAGAGAGAAGAGGTAGCTAATTTAACTGTGAAGAATTCCGGGAGGAGGGAATACCTAAACTAAGTCTTCAAAAATGAGTAGATGGCAAAGGTCTAATGGAATCTTTGGAATCTTTTAGCCAAAAAATATTTCACCCAAAATATGAACAAATAAAATCCTTTCTAAATGTCCTAACTGATTTTATTAAGATTTTTTTTTTTTTATTTGACAGAGAGAGAGAGAGAGATCACAAGTAGACAGAGAGGCAGGCAAAGAGAGAGGGGGAAGCAGGCTCCCTGCCGAGCAGAGAGCCCAATGCGGGGCTCGATCCCAAGACCCTGAGATCATGACCCGAGCCGAAGGCAGAGGCTTTAACCCACTGAACCACCCAGGCGCCCCTATTTTAATAATAGCAAACATCCAGCAGATTAAGAGAACTTGATCATATCAGTTGGAAAAGAAAAAATCTAAGAGTAGTTGGAGCCCAGGAAAAGGGATTTATATTTATAGTCCCAAGAGAGAATAGCATTCCCTAAGATACAGCATTAAAGCAAGTGTCCCAGCTGGGAAAAAGAGAAAAAAGTAAACTCTTTCCATGGAAGAGAGAGGGTTTGGATTGAAACTCCTTCTGATCCTTTTTTAATATCCCTGCTTATATAATATCACAAAAAGGAGATGCTTCTTTGTGTCATATTATCATCCACACACATAAAATAAACATGTATTATGGAGCATCTGCCTTATTTATACAAACTGGTTTTGTAAGAGAAGTTGTAATGAAGTGTCTCTTCCCAGGACCTCTTAGACTTTGTAAATGATGATGATGATGGTACTAATAAATATCATTAACTAATTAATTATTATTAGCTAACTTATTTTTATTCATGGCAGGAAGTATTGAGACTCTGAAAGCAAAAATGTAGGGCTCAAATTGTTGACAAATCAATGATAAAACTGGGAATTCAACTTCGGTGATTGTGTCTCAAGCCTTTAGTAGGACCTTCAACATTGTAGCTACTGACCTAATCCCCTCAGAGTTACCCTGTAAATCCCAAGTTTTTTCATGGGTTATGAATTTTTTGTTGATCAGGGGAGCTATTGGTATGTGACTCTTTGGTTTTGGCATATTATTTTCCAGATTCCAAAGCAATTTTCACTTACCTTTTACTTCCCTAACTTCAGAGATTCCCAGCCTCTCTGAGGATGAGAATTTCTTTTTATGGTAGCAAAGTTTAGTGCATCCTGTTCTTTTTTGTATCTTTTAGTGGAAAAACTTAACAGAAACTTAACCACAAATTATCATGAATTCAGTACTTTTAAGTATGTATTTTTATTATTCATAATACATATTTGAAAAATAGTAGCACATGTATGTGGAGAATAATTTTTGCTATAGATGATGCTTGGAGAGAGTGTGGATGCAAGACAGCCCCCCTACACTCACTGAAGCCCTTGCTGATCAGGGGTTCTGCACTCATCATCAGATTAAATTTCATAGAAATTCATAGAAAGTTCATAAAAAGGTTACTTTAAATACATAAATGTAGCAAACCAAGGAATGGTGTATTTCAAAAGCTGTCTTAAAACCCAAAGATTTTCGATAAATTCTTGCTGTACTGCAGAAAAGAAATTGACCCCCTTTAAAGCCTTTGGAAAGAATGAGAGCAGAGCCATAGTTAACCTCTGTGTTCCAGTGCATCTTTTTGATTTGGTCATCAAGTTGGGCAGGTGGAGGGGAGAGAGAGAGAAAGGAGAAATGGGCAGAACTGGGCAAAACCTAGGATCATTATGAGACATCATTTGAAGTAAAATGAAGGCAACAATTAAGGAAAAACATGTTGTAGGCCCATTCATGCCAGATGAGTAAGAGTAATGGAAACAAAAATTCAAATTGGCTCATCTCTGGCCGCCATTGTAACCATCACTCTCTGCTTAGCTGTATCACACGTTCCCATTCTCTTTTTTTGGGAGCCATTTGGATTAAGGAAAACAGATTCAAAGAAAAGATTTTTCTCAAGTTACCAAGCGATAATTCTCAGAATTGTCCCGACAAGAAGAAATGGTAGAGAATGCTCTTGCCTTGCGAACCCTAGTTGAACTGCACGCTGTAAGTCAGTGTCATGTCTATTTCCTCCTTTCAAGCCCAAGAGCTTCTGTTGATGGACTTTTTTGACAGTAATTTCAGGCAAGCCTACAATTGAACAGCCAAGCAGAAATTGTGGTTCTCTATTTGTTAAATGCTTTTGAGGTCCTTACATAAAAGGTTGGTAATGCAGTATTAAGAGAAATATCTGAAAGGCTGTGGTTGGTCAAATTTCTCTGCATGGCACAAAGGGGAAGGTGACCTTATGCAGAACCCTGATAGTTCCATTATAAGAATAATCAAGATTTAATGTTAAATGTAAAAATCACTCTTCAAATGCTACCAAAAACAGACTCTTGGCAAAGTGTAAGTGTTTAATTCAAATTAGAGCTTATAGAGAAAAAGCAATTAAAATCTAATTACATTATACAGGAGATTTGTACATTTTCTCCTCAAAGTCAGGCAAGGCGAGGAGGGGTTCTTAAACCCCGTTTTTAAATTAGAACTTTCTTTCACATCTCTTTTTTCTTTTTTCTTTTTGAATCCAGACACTTGAATTTGGACAGACAAGCAACCCAGCCACCTTTCAGTGTGGCTGTGTCAGTATCGGAATGAAATGAACATGACCCCCTCCAGCAGGGAAGGAACACACAGTAAAGGTATTTTTTATAGAACAATTCTTCACACTGCCCTGGTGACTGGGGAAAGGAATCTCGTGTTTCTCTTTTGCTGATACTGAATCAGCTGAAGAATAAATACCATGAACATCAGTAGAAATGCTCTGAAATAGTCTCTGCTCCCTTTTGTCTTTTTGTTCTCATGAGGGGAAAAAGAGAGAGACTTTTTTTTTTTTTTGAATGTGAAATATTTAATTAAAATGCCAGTTAGAAATGAACCAATTATTTGGTGGTTCACTTTGTAACTGGAAGTGTTGCAAATGACTGCGTTAACTTGCAAATCATTGTATAAATTGGGCATATTTCTTACCAACTCTGTAATAAAGATGGCTATACTCATTTATGATAAGAATACCTTCTTGGCACAGGAAGCTGATTACAGCAAAGAAATGCCTACCCTTGCTTCCTCAACAGTTTATGCAGCAGTTGGATTCAGACCTTGGTTAAACAGATGGTCAAAATGCAAACCGATAAAGAGGCTGAGCTTATGTATCTCAATTGGGGAGAAACTCCAAACACTCTAGCAACATGCACTTCCCAGGTCTTTCTTTTGTATCCCATTGCGTAGTTACTTGTTAACATTTCCATGTATAGATACTTCATGTGATTCCCAAGAGCTACATGAAACTGACAATAACATCACCTATCCTTGGTGAGGTGGTTTATAATTTCCAAAGCACTTTCGCCAACATTGCCTCATTTTCAGAGCAACGTAGAAGTGTGTGTAAATTGCATACATTAAATAAATTTGTAGAAAGTTTAGATTTCTAGAATATTTCATTTCATTTATTCACCCAATACCAACTCAACAGCTCAAGCTAATTTTTATCTCTAAGACATGATGACATAGTTACTTGGAATATTCTGAAAAAAGTGAAGTTAAGTCAGAAAGTGCAAAGTAAGAGCCCATTGCATTTTATCTCCAGCCTTCACCTCAAAGATCAGATTCAAACACAGTAGAACTTGCTTTGAACCACCTTCCTTTTCTCCACAATGCTGACATCAGGATTTGGTTAAAAAGGGGAGGGGGGGGACTGCTGTCCATTTCCCCCAAAACACTTAGAATATTTGTAGTATAGCAATTTATTAATCTACTTTTAAATCTATTACTTAATTAGTCAGGGTCCTAAAGATTTACTGAAATCAGCCATAAATTTAGGAAGAGCCCCTACTCCATAGAACAGTTTTTCCTAGGAAAGATCCCAAATCTTCCCACACTTCAGGAAATGAAAAAGAGCTCTCTCCCTTACATACATTTACTTAGTCCTGTTCCAGGTAGGAGTCCAGGTTACTTACCAGGTGTAGCTGAGTCGGAGGATACAGGTGAAAAGGAAGATGCACACAGAAGGCTTCGTAAGCAACATAATCCTCTGGAGCAACAGAGATAGAAAATTCTAAAAACGTGGGAGCCAGACAAGGTGGGGAAATATACTCCTCAGTGGGAGTGGGGTGGAATTCTCCTCAAGTCCCAACTTTCGTGGTGTGTAAGCGATCCCAAACAGAGTTAAGGGGAGGTGAAATGGAGCTGCCAAACTTCCAAAGAAGAGATTATCTACTTAATTAAAGTTTTTTCCCCCCCTTCTAAGTCCTTCAGCCAATCAGAACTCAAGTGCCAGAGAAAGATTGAGTCGATCAAAAGAACACTCCAGGATCCTCCCCGACAAATGCAGAAGAAGGAGACAAGGAAAAGGGGACAAAGAGAGGAACACGGAGAAAGAGGACAAAGAAAGAAGGGGGGGAGGAACAGAGACATAGCAAATCCCCTCCACATAATCAGCGCTTGGGGTTTCTCTCCTCCCTCTTGCCTCTGCCCTCCCGCCCCACCCCTACCTCCCCCACCCATGCACGCTCACCCGCAGACGGAGACACACAGAGAGGATAGCCTGGTCCCCAAGGGGATTTAGAAGAGACTGTGCTTTCCCGGTTGTCCTTTGTAGGGCTTTGAGCCTTAATCTGCATGCAGAGTAGCTTTCTTCAGAGAAAAATATACCATGTACTGGGTGAGCCTCAGCCCTCTGATTTGCAAATGTGGGGATTCAACCCAACCACCTCCATAAGTTAGAAAGAAGCTTGGGCTACTTTAGGGTACCTGTGGGTTTCTTCCTTTCAACTTTTCCAGGGAACACTTACTTGTTGAACGCCTGTTACATGCTCAACCCCACGCTAGGCAGCGTGGACATTTTAAAAAGACAAAACATGATTTCTGCCCTAGAGACACTTACAGCCCAGTATGGTGGTAAGATAAGAATGTAATTTAATAAGGTATTAACTTGTTTCAAAGTGCCTGTAAATCACATAGGCTTATTTAGGGAAGGTTTTCTACAGAAGGTAGAATCCGAACTTCAAAGACGGGTTGAGATTTCAATAAGTAACCAAAACCCTAACTTCTTAAGACTCTGGTGGTGAAGCAAGTAGGGCACTGAGATTCTTGCTCACACATCTGAGTTGCTGCCCCTTTTGTCCGCTAGAGAGGAAGGGTCACCTCAGCCATAGTGTTGGGGATCCTCAAAGGGCCCCCAACTGACTTCCACATGGCCACATCTCCTGCTTTGGCATCTGCACCTCCTTTCCTGAGGACTCCCCAGAGGCAATGGTCTGTCTTTCATCCTTGTTGCTCACTCTTCAGAACCCTTTCCAGCCAGATCTACACTGTCAAACTCAACTGACAAATAAAGAATTAGCAGATTAATTCATTATCAAATATTCAGGCGGGATGATTGAGGGCTCTTGACCTAAATATTTTGACTATCTTTGTCATCCACCCGGAATCTTCCAGACCAGGTCGTTATTTGGGATTCCTAACTCTGTGATATAAGCTTGGTGGGTTTTGACTCCCACTCAACTTTAGGTCCTCTGTTCTCTCTTCTTTTCCCCCTCAGCTTTATTGAGGTTGAATGACACATAAAAATTGTATAAATTTAAGGTGTACAATGTGATATTTTGACAAATGTATATATTATATTGTGAAATGGTTGCCACAATCAAGTTAATTCACACATCTATCACCTTACATGGTGTGTGTGTGTGTGTGATGAGAAAATTTAAGATCCGCTCTCTTAGCAGATTTCAAGTATTATATACAGTAATACAAGTATTATTAACTATAGTCACTGTGCTGTACATTTGATCCCCAAAACTTACTCATCTTACAACTAAAAGTTTATACCCTCCTAGATCTTTCTGTCTTTTATCATTCAGAAAGGAAGCAGCTGGGGGCACCTGGGTGGCTCACTCGGTGAAGGTTAAGTGGTTGACGCCTCAGATTCTTGGTTTGAGCTCAAGCCTCTGACTCCACTTAGGCTCAGGTTATGATCTTGGATTCCTGGGATGGAGACTGGCATTTCTTGGCTCAGCAGGGGGTCTCCTTCCCCTCTTCCTCTGCCTACCTCCCCTTGTTCTCTCTCTCTCTCAAATAAATCTTTAAGAATAAGAAAGAAAGAAAGAAAGAAAGAAAGAAAGAAAGAGAAAGAAGCCAAGTCTTTAAGACCTAGTGTCAAATCCTAGGAAGGTCAAGAGTAATGACTCCTGAATTTCAATCTTGACTTCTTCCCTGACAACAATAGGAACAAAGTTCTTTCTGTGTACTTGACTAGGGAATTAATTCCCAGGGGATAGAAAAAACTTCTAGGAGGTAGAACAGGCTTGGGCGATTTTTTTGTGAAAAAAGAGTAAATTTAAAACAAGTTTCTTGATGCACTCCACCACCACCTCAGAATTTTTTCCCACAAAGGGAAAATTTAATACCCTTATCTTTTGTAAAAAAAATTAATGCATTCTCATTGTAAAAACGTAAATGTGACAAAATGCATAAAGAGTACAAATTCTCTTTGACTACCCACTTCCTACTGTGCCCTCCAGAGTCTGATGCTTAACCAACTGAGCCCCCCAGGCACCTAAGTGGTAAATTCGTTTAAATGATTATCAATGTCCTAACACTCTGCTCTATTTTTTAATCCCTATTTAAAACTTTGATAGTGTCGCATTTGCTTTGTTGTACTTTTTCCTGAGAAAACCTAGAAATGTTCATTTGTCTCTGTATTTAATTGGCAAAAACTTAATGGTCTATGATGTCTCAAGCCCTGGGTAAGACCATGAATTAAAATGAATAGAGAAGTCTGTCACCACATTGACAGTCCGGAAGAAACAGATCAGTACACTCAGAAGTGGTAAGGGAAAGAAATGCATGAAGACGCTATGAAAGCATAACGGCTGGGTACCTAAAGAAATAGGAGGGGGAGCCTGGCTGGCTCACTTGGTTAAGCATCCGACTCTTGATTTTGGCTTAGGTCATGATCTCTGGGTTGTGGGATCAAGCCCTGAGTTGGGCTCCCTGCTCAACAGGAAGCCTGCTTCTTCCTCTCCCTCTCCCCCGCTTCTATTTCCTCTCTGTGTCTCTCTCTGTCAAATACATAAATAAAATCTTAACAAAAAAAAAAACAAAAAACCAAGAAACCGGAGAGAGCAGATAGGCTTCTGAGCATATGTAAAGAGTGGGGGAGCATCCAAAAAAATAAATAAGAGTTCATCAATAGTCACAAGGAGGAAGGGCATTCCACACAGAAGGAATAACGAATCTGTGAAGCATTGGGGTACCTGTGGAGAACTGCGGGCAGCTCTCTGTGGCTGTAGTGTGGGTGATATGGAGATGGAAGGCCGGAGAATTAGGTAGAATGCAGTGGGGGTGGAGGGTGGGGAAGGACCTTGTGCTGAGGAGTTTGGATTTTATCCTGAAGGCAACTAGAAGCCACCAAAGGGTGATGAGCAGCTGTGTGACATAAAATTTGTATACCTGATGGATTATTTTTTGGCAATGATGGAAGATGGCCTAGATGAGACTAGAGGCAGAGACAATTTAGGGCCAGTGGCAGAAATCCAAGTGACGAGTCTAGAAGACCTGTACAAGTGAATACGGATCCATGTTAAGTGAATGAAAGAGGATGGAATTAGCTCTTTAGCACAACGGAGGCCACTGTGGTTGAATATATGCTTGACACTTCATGCTTACTAAGTTTTCAGTACTTATTATTAATATTTTAATCTATTGTTTTCCAGAGTATTAAAAAAAATCTATTCTTAAATTTGATCTGCACACAGGAGCACCTGGCTGGCTTCATTGAGTAAGTGTCTGACTCTTGATTTTGGCTCAGGTCATGACCTCAGGGTTATGAGACAGAGCCCCAAGTTGGACTCCGTGCTGGCTGTGGAGCCTGCTTAAGATTCTCTCTCTCCCTTTGCTCCCCCTACCTGCCATCTCTCTTTCTCTCTCTCCCTCTCTAACACACACACACACACACACACACACACTGATCTGAGAGCAATGTTTAGGCAACAGTATCCTTTTTAGATTGAACCAGGCATCCAAAAAACAAGCAAACAAACACCTCTTCAAAAACAAAATAAAAAGACTAATAGAAATAGAAATATTTTCAACATCTATGTTGCTCTTATACAAACTATTAGGATTGAAAAAAAAAACCAGCCCTATTTATATGGGTAAACTCTTCAAAAGTTAAGAAATAAAAAATCCAAAATGCAGATGAAAAAATTTAGCTTCGCTGGTTTTGAGAAAAGACAGATTAAAACAATGAGATACCACCTTGATTTATCAAACTGGCAAAGGTTTTTGTTTGTTTGTTTTTGTTTTTTTTTTTAATGGGACCTGGGGCACCTGGGTGGTTTAGTCAGTTGAGTGTCTGCTCTTGGTTTCGGCTCAGGTCATGATCTCACAGTTGTGGGCTTGAGCCCCACAGTGGGCTCTGTGCTCAGCATGGAGTCTACTTCAGATTTTCTCTCCCTCTCCTTCCCACTCACTCTCTCTCTCAAATAAATAAAATCTCTAAAAAAAAAAAAATGAGGCCCAATATTGACAAGAGTATTGTGTTTTGTCAAATGGTCGCTTTACACACTGAGGAGTGTGAATTAATCCAATGCTTTGCAGTGCAATTTGATAATATGAATTTAAAATTTCTTATTTTTTTTTTAAGATTTTATTTATTTATTTGACAGACAGAGACTACAAGTAGGCAGAGAGGCAGGCAAAGAGAGAGGAGGAAGCAGCTGTCCGAGGAGCAGAGAGCCCGATGTGGGGCTCAATCCCAGGACCCTGAGATCATGACCTGAGCCAAAGGCAGAGGCTTTAACCCACTGAGCCACCCAGGTGCCCCTGAATTTAAAATTTCAATCAAAATAATTAACAGTAAATAAATAAAATTTCAATCACATTAATACATTTGATCCAATAATTCCACCTTTACAACTTTTGTCCTACGAAAGCAATCAAACGATGTTTTTCGGGACATGTATGTATATGAGGGTATTCATTGAATTAGTATAAATAACATCTTCCGTAGAACATTTTTTGAGCATCCACCCAGCTCATAATGACTGCTTTTATGGGCTACTCTACCTCCAGTTGGGGACCTTCAGGAGCGACTTTGTGCCACAGAGCCACCTCCACCATCCGTAACACAAATGGTTATAAGCTGGTATCACCCAGCTAAGCCGGTCAAGTTTCCTTCCCTGAGAATTTGGATGACAGGAGAAATGACGGAGGAGAAATGGTGTCTCTGCCAAGCTGAGCTTCTCAGGGTCTTTGAGATATATTCATTCAATGCATTTTTTTTTTCAAAGAAGAAGAATGCTGATGGTAGAGATAGAAGTATAAAATAGCAAAATGCATCCTGAAACAGATGACTGAGTGAGTCCAGAAGACCTGTACGATTGAGTGGAAAGAGCCAAGGCTGAGCGTAAGCTTTTGTACAACCAAAAAGTATAGCAGCAACCGGTTTAAGTTGATACCTGCCTGAGACAGTTTAATGCTGAATAATGTGACTTCTGGCAGTGATCCTCTTTCACAGTAAATGACCTCTACTTAGAATTCCTAGTCTTTATATAGAAATAGGCAGAAAGCAATCAGTAACCCAGGGATCCTGGTTAATCCACTCCTTTTTACTTTACTGTGCCATTTCCACTCAATGCCAAGATTGGAAGACATATGCCAAGACTGAGAAAGAAAAATTGATAGGGAAAACTAATTTTTTTAAAGCATCCCTTTGCTGTTCACATATTTTATTCCTAAACAATACTGTTTGGCTTGGTTTTTTGAATGATATTAGTGAAATTGTACCATACGTAAGCTTCTGCAGTTTGCTTTTTTTCATTTAACATTACATTCCTGAGATTATCCTTGCTGTTATGTGTAGCTGTAATGAATTTATTTACAGTGGCATATGGAGTATTCAATTGTATGGATTTATCCATTTTATTGTTGGTAGTATTAGGGTTGTGTCAGACCTTTTGCTAGTATTTAACAGTGGTGCTGTGAATATTCTTATACATGTTTTTGAGAACACGTATCCCAACAGTTTCTTTAGTGTAATGTATCCCAACAGTTTCTTTAATGTAATGTATCCCAACAGTTTCTTTAGTGTAACGTATCCCAAAAGTTTCTTTAGTGTATATTCCTTAAGTGGAATTTGTGATCATAGGGTTAGCACATCTGTTTTACAAGATAATGTTAAATTGTGTTCCAAAGCAGTTGCTACAATTTACACTGCAACCAGCATTTCACACCCCTTCAGGCACTTTATGTTGGGTACATTTAAGTCTTTCACCTACTTTTTCTATTAGATTATTTGTCTTTCCTATATTAATGATGTATATAAATTCTTTATATACCCTGGACATTCAGCTTTTGTCAACTGTATGCATAGCAAATGTCTGCTCCAAATTTGTGGTATGTTTTCTCACTTTCTTGATAGTGTCTTTTGATTAATAGAACTTAATTTTATTTTTTTTTACAATTTTTAAAAAAGATTTTATTTATTTATTTGACAGAGAGGTAGACAGTGAGCACAAGTAGGCAGAACGGCAGGCACCGGGAGGAGAAGCAGGCTCTTGCGTCGAACTTAACAAATAAGTAATTACACGTGAAGTTCATAGAACAGTACTTGGCACATGAAAGCAGATTAGCTATTTTTAAAAGGATTTATTTATTTACTTACTTATTTAAAGGGAGAGAGGACAAGTGGGAGGTGCAGAGGGAGAGTGAGAGAGAGAATCTCACGCTGACTCTGCGCACCAAGCACATAGCCTGATGTGGGGCTTGATCACACGACCGTGAGGTTATGACCTAAACTGAAACCGAGAGTCTGACGCTCAAACAACTGCACCAGCCAAGCACCCTAAAAGGAAAGTAGCCATTATTGATATTATCGTGTCTCATCAATTCACAGATGCATATTTTTTCACATTTACCATCTGTGGTAGGTTGAACAGTGTCCTCCAAAGACATTCACATCCGAAACCCTGAACCTGAGACATTTACCTTAACATTACTAACGTTACTTTGCCAGCATGATTGAATGAAGGATTCTGAGATGGAGAGATTATCCTGGGTTATATGGGAGGACCCTCAAATGTAATTGCCAGTGTCCTTATAAGGAAGAGGCAGAGGGAAGTTTGATTGCAGTGACAGAAGGGAGAAGGTGTGATAGGACGTGGCAGTACAGGGAGATTTGAAGGTGTTTCGCAGGTGGGCTTTTAGAGAGGGAGAAAGAGGCTATGAGCTAAGGAATGCAGCTGTAGAAAATGGAAGAGGCAAGAAAATAGGCTCTCACCTAGAGCCTCTGGAGGGAACATGGCCCAGCCCACACCTGCTTTTGGCCTGCTGAAACTGATTGCAGACTTTTAGCTTCCAGCTGTGTTTGAAGTCCCACTGCTGTGGTCATTTGTGATGGGAGCCACAGGGAACTAACACAGCAGCTCTTAAAATTGATGGGTCTTCCATGCTCACCAGCCAGGCAACAAGTCACAATTTAATTGTGCTTACCTGCTCTTCCAGGGACCTGTGACTCCTGATCTCATACTGGACGACAGCAATTCATTGAGCTCTCAAAGAACAGACTTTTAAAAAAATTTTTTTTATTTAATTTTAATTTTTTTTAAAGATTTTATTTATGTATTTGACAGACAGAGATCACAAGTAGGCAGAGAGGCAGGCAGAGAGAGAGAGGAGGAAGCAGGCTCCCCACTGAGCAGAGAGCCCCATGCGGGGCTCCATCCCAGGATCCTGGGATCATGACCTGAGCCGAAGGCAGAGGCTTTAAGCTTTAACCCGCTGAGCCACCCAGGTGCCAAGACATTTTTTTTTTTTTAGAGAGGGAGAGAAAGAGGGAGAGGGGGGAGTGGCAGAGGGAAAGGGAGAGAGAATTTTCAGCAGGCTCCATGCCCAGAGGGCTGCCCGACACATGACGAACCCTCCACAGTTAATCACAGAGACAAGTCCACATTGAAAACAGATCTTATTAAATAAATATCCAATCTCATAGCAAAATACTCAATTGAAAAAAAAAGAAGCAGCAGCAGCAACAGCAGTCATCACCAGGGTTCCTGATGGTAGAGGGTGCTGCTCTGTGGAAAACACAGCTGTCAAGAACGGAATCAAAAACTATTTTTAAAACTCAGGCTCTGAATATGAAAACATTTTAGGAACATTTTGACTAGTTT
The DNA here is from genome assembly GCF_022355385.1 of Mustela nigripes. NCBI lineage: Eukaryota > Metazoa > Chordata > Mammalia > Carnivora > Mustelidae > Mustela > Mustela nigripes. The sequence goes on along the minus strand of NC_081560.1, from coordinate 164,268,957 downwards.
ATTTCCCTCAAATTTTCTTTCTTATGCATGCATTTAAAATCTTAAAAAATAAGTTTATAATCGTGTAACTTAAAGAATTCTAAGTAGTGAGAAAACATTGTCCTACAATTTTAATAGCAATGTTTTTCCTTTCTTAATATAAGGGTGCATTGTAGAATTGTTGGCATCTGAGATTCAAACACATTTATTATTATTATTAACGTATGCCTTTGTGTCTTGTTTAAGAAATCCTTTCCTACCCATCAGTTGTACAGACAGTCTTTGATGTTGTGTTCTAAAAATGTCATAGTTTACTCTTTACATTACCTTCCAGGATCGCTTAGAATGGATTTTTGTGTATGGGGTAAGGTAGTTATTTAGTTATTTTTCATCTGTAACCAAGTACCATTTATCAAAAAAGCTATCATCTTTTTCATGGTTCTTTACTATCAGCTCTATCATAAGCCAAGGTTCCATTTATGCACGGGCCATTTTATTTCATTAGTTACATTGTCTCTAAATCAGTAAGATCCTTTTTAATTACTAGGAATTTATAATAATTCCTTATATTTTGTATAGCAAGTGCCTCCGTCTAGTTCTTTAGAATCGCCTTGTCAGTTCTTCCCTCCTCCCAAAATACTTTCAGGATTTTGATTGGAATTTGTCAGATCTGCACATCAATTTGGGGAGAACTGGCATTTTCTCAACACTGAGTCTTCCAGTCCAAAACTATGATAAAGCCCTCCATTTAGTCAGGTCTTCTATAATGTTTTTCAGTGAAGTTCCGTAATATTTTCCATCAAGGTCATAGAAGTATTTTGTTAGGTTTACCCCTAAGTACTTCATATTTTTTATGCCACTGTAACTGAAATCATTTTTTAAAGTTTCATTTTCTAACTGATTGTTGCTGATACATAAAAATTTAGCTGATTTTTATGCATTGGCTTTGTATCCTGAACCATTATTCACCTTAATTCCTGTGTTTTGTGGGATATATATATATATATATATAATTTTTTTTTGCCTTTTTCTATGTTGACACATCTATAGGATCTGAAAATAGTGACTCTTTTTAACTTTTGTTTCTTTTTCTTGTTTTTCTGTGTCAGCTAAGTCCTCTAGTCCAATGCTGAATAGAAGTATAGAAGTGTGGTAGTGGCAACCTTTGTATTCTTCATGAAACTGAAAGGGATAATTTGAATGTTTCACCATAAACTAAGATACTCAGCTTGGCATTGTGATAACCCGTCCCCAAGATTGCCCCCAAACAATCTTTGTCTAACCCTGAACAGGGCTGACCTGTGTCATAGGATCCTCAGGAAATGGCGGTTTGACCTCTGAGACTAGGTGATAATAGATGCTGCGTTTTCCCTTTGCTCTTTTTCTGGAAGCCAGAAGCTGTGTCGGAAGCATCCTGATGCAGCCTTCCGTGGGGTCAGTGCAGCAGAGAAGCCTTCGGCCAGCATCCACCATCAATTCTCCAGCTCTGTGAGTAAGCCACCCCAGAAGTGGTTCCTCCAACCCCTGTCCTGCCTTCAGACACCTGCATACTAACCAGTAATCTTGGGGTTTCCTCAGAAACTCTGAGCTAGAGCCAAACCTCTCCTAATTTCTGACCCACAGAAAGTGTGTGAGAACACAAATGTTTGTTACTGTGTGAAGCCATTAAGGTTTGGGGTAATCTGTCACTCAGTGATGGATCCCCGATACGGGGAATTTTTTTAGAGGCTTTATCAGAGAAGGTTCCCACTTATTCCTAGTTTTATAAGAGATTTTTAAGAGTTATGAAGGATGTTGAATTTTATCCTATACATTCTCTCCATCTAGTGAAGAAACATGTTCTCTTTCTTTATCATAAAAAAAAATACATGAATTATATTGGTTGATTTCCTTTTTCTTTCCTGTTTTGTTAAGTTTTCATTTAAATTCCAGTTAACACCTGTAGGATTAATGTCAGGGGTATGATATAGTGATTCAACACTTGCATACAACACCTAGAGCTCATCACAACAAGTGTGCTCCTTAATTCTATGACCTGTTTTGCCCATCTCCCCCACCACCCACCCCTACCTCCCCTCTGATCACCACTGGTTTGTTTTTTGTAGTGAAGAGTCTGTTTCTTGGTTGCCTCTGTCTTTTTTGCCTCCTGTATTCCTCTTCTTTTTTCTTAAATGCCAAATGAGTGAAAATACGTAGTATTTGTATTTCTCTGACTGACTTATATCACTTAACAGAACACTCTCTAGCTCCAACCACATTGCAAATGGCAAGATTTCATTCTTTTTGATGGCTGAGTAATATTCCATTATGTTTATGTACCATCTCTTCTTTATCCATTCATTCATTAGTCGATGGACACTTGGGCTGCTTCCATAATTTGGCTATTGTAAATAATGCTGCTCTAAACATGTGCCCCTTTGAATGAGGATTTTTGTGTCCTTTCAGGTAAATACCTACTAGTGTAATTGCTGAGTCACAGGGTAGTTTTATTTTTAACTTTTCGAGGAATTTCCATACTGTTTTCCGGAGTGACTGCCCAAGTTTGCACTCTTATCAGCAGTGCAAGATGGTTCCCCTTTCTCCACATCCTCACCAATACCTGTTATTTCTTGTGTTTTTGCTTTTAACCATTCTGACAACTGTGAGGTGATATCTCATTGTAGTTTTACACTTGATCTTAGCCAAAAGGCCAAGAAGTGATTTTCATTGTAGTTTTGATTTGCATTCCCCTGATGATAAATGATGTTGAGCATCTTTTCATGTGTCTGTTGGAAAAATGTCTATTCTTATCTTCTGCCCATTTTTAATTGAATTATTTGGCTTTTTTGGGTGTTGAGTTTTGTAAGTTCTTTATATATTTTGGTACTGATCCTTTATCAGATATGTCTTTGGCAAATATCATCTCCCATTCCATAGGTTTGCGGATTGTTTCCTTCACGTAACAAAGCTTTTCATTTTGATGTGGTCCCAGTAGTTTATTTTTTTATTTTGTTTCCCTTGCCTGAGGAGACATACCTAGAAAGAAGTTGTATACAACCCAAAGCAATCTACACATTTAATGCACCTATTAAAACACCACCAAAATTTTTCACAGAGCTAGAACAAACAATCCTAAAATTTATATGGAACAACAAAAAAAACCAAATAGCCAAAGCAACCATGAAAAAGAACAAAGCTGGGGGCACCACAATTCCCCACTTCAAGCCTATTACAAAGCTGTAGTCATCAAAACAGTATGATACCGGCACAAAAATAGACACAGAGATCAATGGAACAGAACTGAAAACCCAGGGCGCCTGGGTGGCTCAGATGGCTAAGCTCAGGTCATGATCCCAGGGTCCTTGGATCCAGTCCCACGTTGGGCTCCCTGCTCAGGAGAGGGGCGGGGGGGGGGGTGCTGCTTCTCCCTCTTCCTCTGCTCCTCTCCCTGCTTGTGCTCTCTCACTCTCTCTGTCAAATAAATAAATAAAATCTTAAAAAAAAAAAAAGAACTGAAAACCTAGAAATGAACCCACAATTATATGGTCAATTAATCTTTGACAAAGCAGGAAAGAATATCCAATGGGAAAAAGAATGTCCAATGGGAAAAACAAATGGTGTTGGGAGAACTGGAGAGCAACAGGCAGAAGAATGAAACTGGAGCACTTTCTTACGCCATACCCAGAAATCAATTCAAAATGGATGAAAGACCTAACTATAAGGCTGAAAGCATAAAATGCCTAGAAGAGAACACAGGCAATGACTTCTTTGACATCAGTCCTGTCCTCCTCTCCTTCCTTCCGTCCTTCTTTGTTGTCTTTCTGTCTTTCTGTCTTTCATTAATTTGATGAAGTCTTCTTGGGGTATGCATTTGGAAAGATATCCTAAACTTGTTCTGTGGGGGAGAGGCCCTTATTATCTTGTTTAATAAGTAGTCGTTTATCAAAGAGATTTTTAAAATAAATAAATAAATAAATAAATAAATAGTTTTGTTTTTAAAGATTTTTAAAATTTATTTGACCGAGAGAGAGATCACAAGTAGGCAGAGAGGCAGGGGGAAGCAGGCTCCCTGCTGAGCAGAAAGCCCGATGCCACCCCTTTTAAAAATTTCAGACTTGATGGGGCACCTAGGTGGCTCAGTGGGTTGAGCCTCTGCCTTCAGCTCAGGTCATGATCTCAGGGTCCTGGGATCAAGCCCCACATTGGGCTCTCTGCTCAGCGGGGAGCCTGCTTTCTCCTCTCTCTCTGCTTGCCTCTCTGCCTACTTGTGATCTCTGTCTGTCAAATACATAAATGAAAATCTTTAAAAAAAAAAAAAATTCAGACTTGCACCTTGTGTGGGTGGCTGAAGCACAGGTGGGCCAGCCATGTTGAGGAAGCTTTCCTAGGATCTATACACTCTAGCTATTTTGCAACTTCTCATTTGTACCTGCAGATTCTTGAGAAGGTCCAAGCATCCAAGCGTCCTTATGAATTCACATGCACAACCTGTAGAAAAAGAGATCAGGAAAGAAGTGAGATGATGTACAGACTGCTCTTTTTAAGTTGAGGTTTCGTACCTAGCACGTTTGAGCAGCAGTAGTTACATTCAGTGCTGGACTCACAAATGAAGCTTGAAACAGAGAACTCTGACAAGGACAGAAAAGAACAGTGTTCGAAGGTGTGAGAAGTAGCACTAGTGTTAAGAAGGCCAATAACAAATTTATTACTGACTATAAAAAGGCAATTTAATGATTCCGTTGAGGACCAAATGAGAAGAGACAGCAATTGCCTTAGGAAGGATTTAGGTTGGATATTAAGAGGACCTTTATGACAATGAAAAGTTATTGGATGCTGGAATTCATTTTTCAGAAAATGGTGGAATCTTCTCTGGAGGTATTTAAGAAGAGAACAGGCTACACCACTTTCAGATTCCTTGAAGGTAGTTCATTCATTCATTCAATACGTATTTAATGAGCATCTGTGTTGTGCTAGAAATTGCCTAGGGACTGGAATGCAGGTGTGAAGAAAACAAAGACCAACTCATGTCCTGGAACTTACAGAAGTGGGAGAGGAGATAGATACTGAACAAATGACAAAATAATTCCAGATGATAGGTGCTATGAAACAAGGTAATTAATAGGAAATGACCACAGGCCTTTTATTCATTGAGATTTATTTATTTATTTATTGAGATCTATCTATTTATTTATTTATTTGAGAGTGAGAGAGAGAGCGAGAGAACGCACGTGTGTGTATTGCACATGATAGATGGGGGAAGGGCAGAGGGAGAGAGAGAATCTCAAGGAGTCTCCCTCCTGAGCACAGAGCCCTACTTGGGACTTGGTTCCAGGACCCTGAGATCATGACCTGAGCCAAAACCAAGAGTTGGATGCTTAACCAACAGAGCCACCCAGGCACCCCAAACTTCTTTTTAGGTTGTGTGATCATAGAAGACATTTCAGAGGAGGCCATTTTTGAAGTGAAACCTGAAAGATAAGAAGGAGCCACCAGCCCTAGATTCAGGGAAGAGCATTCCAATGAAGGAGTCAATATAAAGGGCCAAAGGCAGGAACAAGCTAGGCAGGTGTGCAGAGCACAAGGAATACCTGCATGGCTGGTGTACAGCAAGCGAAGGGGGGAGATTGGTGTAAGGTAAGTTCAAAGAGGTAGCACAAACTAGATCAGAAAGAGCTTTCTGAGTGTTTGGATTTCATTGAAAGGACAACCGGAAGCTAGGGGAGTATCATGTATGGCTTATACTATGGGAAAATGTATTCTGGCCCTTGTATGAAGGATGGATTAGAAGGGTGTAGAATAGAAGCAGGGAGAACAATTTAGGAGGCTCCTGTGGTAGTCCGGATGAGAGATGGTGGGGCTTGGCCAGGGGTGGTAGCAGTGGACAGACCTGCAGAGTTTTTCTCAGGACTTTGGTTCCATGATTGTCCAGAGGAGTTATATTTCTATTATTTCCAACAGAAAAATAATACAAGGAGCATAATGAGGAAGTGGTGATACAACATGGAGGCTTAAGTGGGTAGAAGAAGAATAAATGAAACAAGATGGGATTGGGAGGGAGACAAACCATAAGTGACTCTTAATCTCACAAAACAAACTGAGGGTTGCCGGGGGGAGGGGGTTTGGGAGAAGGGGGTGGGATTATGGACATTGGGGAGGGTATGTGATTTGGTGAGTGCTGTGAAGTGTGTAAACCTGGTGATTCACAGACCTGTACCCCTGGGGATAAAATATAAGTTTATCAAAAATAAAAAATTAAAAAAAAAATACAAGGAGCATGAACATTCAAGGAGCATGAACAATTTACTTTTATTGCCTGAGATTTCACAAAGGTGTGTACTCTCACATCGTTCGGAGATAGGAAAGGCATTCTTGAAATGAGAGCACTAATGAAATCAGTGTCACAGTAGTGTTACGGCACGGTCTTTTTGGAGAGGCATTCTTTGCTTTGGACATCGAAAATGGCTCTTCTTGCTAATCTCCTGAAATCGTGCCATGCTTATTGGAGATGAGGCTAAAAAGATAAGGTATAGCATCTTAAACATAACCTGGTTTGATAAGCTAAGGACACCATGTTTTATTTTGTAGGGGGAGTCACTGAAGTTTTTTCTGAACAAAGGAGTAACATAATTAAAAACTTTTAAAAATTGTTAATTTGCTTTTAAAAATGTCTCTGGTGAGAGATCCTAGAGATAAGAGAATCACTTATAAAACTCTTGCCATTATTACCTTGGAAAGGAAGGGACTGATGAGATGAGAACCATCTTGGAGGCCGGCTCAATCAACAGAACTTACCAGATGGAACTGATTGGAGTCGGTAAGTAAAATAGAAGTCGTCAGAGGTTATTGGTTATTGCTGAGATTTTTGAATCTGAAGATGAGGATGCTGTTAAGAGAAAGAGTACAAAAAAGGAGGTAGTCTGGGGCAAGAGGAAAGAGAATAGATCTATTTCACAACAATGTGAATATACTTAACACTGGATCTGAACTGGATCCTCAAAAATAGTTAAGATGAGGGCTCCTGGGTGGTTCAGTTGGTTGAGCATCTGCCTTTGGCTCAGGTCATGATCCCGGGTAGTCCTGGAGAGACCAGCCCCACGCTGGGCTTTCTGCTCCCTTTGCCCCCCACGCATGCTCACTCTCTCTATCTCAAATAACTAAATAAAATCTTTTTTAAAAAGTTAAGATGGTAAATACTGTATTAGGTGTTTTTTCCCCCACCAAAAAAAAAAAAAAAAAAAAGGATAAAGTTAAAAATTAAGGCAAACTATGTTGTGTCGACAACAGCAACCTGCTCTAAAAGACATTCTGTAAAAGGCAAAACTACGGAGACTAATATCAATGATTGCCAGGGAGTGGTGGGGAGGGATGAACAGGTGGAGCACAGAGGATCTGGGGGACGGTGAAACTATTCTGCATGATACTGTGGTAATAGATATGTGTCATTATACATTTGTGCAAATCTATAGAATGTTCCACCCCCAGAGTAAATCTGAATGTGTCAGTGTAGGTTCTTGATTATAACAATCTCTGGCCAGAGACGTTGATAGTGGGAGGGGCTGTAGATGTGTGGGGACAGAAGTTGATGGAAAATCTCTGTACTTTGCTGGTAATTTTGCTGTGAAATGGCCCTGGAAAAATGAAGTATTTAAAAAAAAAAAAGTAAAAAAGCTAGAGGACAGCCTATTCTGGTATTAGAAGTAGGCATGGCCAGAGGTAGACTTCCCACACTTTATTAAGGCCCCTTGAACTGCCATGTTGTTGTAAAATCTACAAAAATAAGGCATTTTTTGGTATTCTTTTTCTTAAAGAGGGCTCCCCATATTGCATGGGATCATGACCTGAGCCATGTTGCATAAGGACCCATAAAATCTGGATCAGTCCAAGATGTAAGGGATCCTGACCCATTTCACTCTCTTCACCTGAATGTTCATTTTTGTAACTAGCTAGAGGATACTTTCCTAGAAAAGGGGGTTTGAATTCTAATTAGCAAAACAACTTCAATAGCACTGAACGAACTTTTAATCTATTTTAGTTTAAGCTGAATTAAAAAGTTAAACATTTCTAAACATTTATGTTCCCAATATAGCTGGAATCTCTCCCAATGGTAAGAGTATCAATATCCCATTATCCCTACACTGGATGTTCTTATTTTATCTTTGGTATTTGTCACTTTCTCTTGGTTTTTTTTTTGTTTTTTTTTTTTTGTTTTTTTTTTTAATGAACCCAATGCAGGCTCAAACTCATGAGCCTGAGATCAAAACCTGAGCTGAGATCAAGAGTCAGACACTTAACTGACTGAGCCACCCAAGTGCCCCAATTTCTTTTTGGTTTTTAAATTTCCCTCCTTTTCACCTTTTATTTATCTTAAAGCACCATCTTTGGTATCTTTTTGCTGTGATGTTCCTCATCATTTAATCTTTATTTCTGAATTTTCTCTTTTTTTTCTAATTCTTCCATTGAGTTTTTTAACTTTATTTCTGAATTTTTCTATTTCAGTTTCTACTATTCTTTTATGTCTTGTATTATTTGTAAATGGCTTTCTGTTTGTTTTGAAGCAGAGTAAAGTAGTGGTAGTCTTTCTGGTGTGCTTAGATTATCTGTAGAAATGTTATTCTGCTTCTTATTTTCCTTTTCAGGATAATGACTTCTTTTATCGATTTAACCTTGATACTTTTCTGGGCTTTTTTAAAAATTTTATTTATTTATTTGACAGACAGAGATCACAAGTAGGCAGAGAGGCAGGCAGAGAGAGAGAGAGGAGGAAGCAGGCTCCCCGCTGAGCAGAGAGCCCGATGCGGGGCTCCATCCCAGGACCCTGGGATCATGACCTGAGCCGAAGGCAGAGGCTTTAACCCACTGAGCCACCCACGTGCCCCTCTGTTGTTTATTTTTTTAAAGATTGGTTTGTTTATTTTTAAATAGAGTATATGCGTGCGGGCATGTGAGCTGGGGAAGGGCAGGGACAGAAGAAGAGAGAATCTTGAGCACACCCCCCACTTTGCGTGGAGCCTGATGGGGTCTTGATTTCCCAAACCTGGGACCTGAGACCAGGACATGAACTGAAATCAAGATCAGAGACTTAATGAACTGAGTGACCCAGGTGCTCCTCTGTTGTTTATTTTTATGTGCTATTGGTTTTCCTAAAATTTTAGGAGATACAAGTATAGTTTAGATGGATGGTAGCTTGCTGACTGAAGCTTCCCAACATTGTTCCCTCCCCCACGTGATCTGGATCTTTTCTTTCCTTGATTCTGCTATCCCAGCTCTGCTGAATTTTGATTCTCTCAGTGTGTGGTCATATCCCGGAATGGAGCCCTGGGCTGGTGAATGTCAAGAGTTGCTAAGGGGTTAGATTGCTCTAAGATGCAGATTTGAACCAGGGGCCCCATGCCCTCAGCCACTAATAGGATTAGGCCAAACTCTCAGTTTAATCTCATGTTCTCAAGTTGACTCGCCTTCCTTTCCTTGACTGTTTTGGGGTTTTTCAGTTTGGGGGGGTCTGTCAGAGGTCTTGTTGCTTTCTGGCACAGATGCTGAAATTATGCAAACGTGTGGCTGTTGCTGATTCGCTCTCCCCTGCTTGGCATTCGTGGAGATACCCTGTCACCCAGCTTTGCAAAATGTGGTCCACAGATTTTTGGTTTGCTTTCTGTTGCTCTCTCACTTTCTATGTGGGGATTTAGAGAGATTAAAAAACTGTGGTGTCATCACTGCCATTTATCTACTATCTGTATTTGATTTTTTAAAAAAGATTTTATTTATTTATTTGACAGACAGAGATCACAAGTAGGCAGAGAGGCAGGCACAGAGAGGAGGAAGCAGCCTCCCTGCTGAGCAGAGAGCCCGATGCGGGACTCGATCCCAGGACCCTGAGATCATGACCTGAGCCGAAGGCAGAGGCTTTAACCCACTGAGCCACCCAGGCGCCCCTGTATTTGATTTTTTAAAAAATATTTTATTTATTTATTTGCCAGAGAAAGAGAGCAAGAGTGTGAACACAAGCAGGGGAAGCAGCAGGCAGAGGGGGAAGCGGGGTTCCCTGCTGAGCAAGGAGCCAGATGCGGGACTGTATTTGATTTTTGAGATGTATAAACTGAGACTTTCTAATTGTTTTTTTTTTTTTAATTTAGAGATACACAAAATAAAAAGGGAATGCTCTCCTCTCTGCAGGCCCATTCTCTGGAGGTATTTACTGTTAAGAGGAAGATATTCTTCTAAACATTTTTCTGTCCCTTCACTACACACACACACACACACGCACACGCACACGCACACGTATGTATATATGTGTTTTTCCCTACTGCTCACAGTCTACATTTTTATTGCAATTTGGTTTTTCCCCTTAATGATATGTTGGGGATATCTTTAAGGATATAGTCTGATAGTTTTGCTATTGATCACCATTACCAGGTGGATAGTTCCCTCAAGAAGGATACAAACTGTTTTGGGTTGCTTTGAAAATAAACATTTAAAGAGTGTTAAGATCTATCACAAAATAATTGGAAGTATTGGTCTGTAGTCTGGGAAAGCTTTGGCACTCGGGGCCGCGGCGCAAGGCCTCCATGACCTCTCACTGCTTTTCTCGAAGAAAATTCTGTTTGGTGGCATATTCCAGGCTGGAGTAATCCTCCCAGGTGGACTTTCCTGATGCTATTTTTCCTTTTCTCCCACGGGGTATGAGATTTAGTGGGCCAAAGAAGGAGACTATTGAGTCCCCTTGTGAAATTATATGGCCTGGTGACCAGGGTATTCAGAAAGTGAGGCTCTGGGCCCACCTCTACCACTACTTAAGTAGCATTGAACAAGTCCTTTTACCTTTCTGGGCTGAAAGACAAATTTTATTTGTCTAGAAAATTATTTCAGTTTGTCCATTATCACTTAATTTCTAAAAGGAAAGAAAGACATATACTTTCCAGTTCTATTTGGTAAGCATCACACCTTTTTTGCCTTACATTCTGCCCCTTCAACCATGTGCATGATCTGCTTGACCCCTGGGAACTTTTCAGCTTGCTACCCTGGGACTCCACAATTCTTTGTCCTCCCCTCTCCCAGTCTATTACTGAAATAGACTTGATATATAACATTGTATATGCATAAGATGTACCACATGCTGATTTGATACATATATATATATATATATATATATATATATATATATATATATGTATATATATTGAAATGATCACCACGCTAAGTTTTGTTCATATCCATCACCTGGGACTACATAGTTCTTAAAGCCCTGGGTCTCAAAGTGTGAGCTGGAGGTTCAAGTGGAGAACCCTGTGCCCCCCTCCGGGTTCACTTAATCAGAATCCTGCTGAGTGGCCTCGGAAACCACACTTTTTATATGTGATCCTGATTATTCTGTTGCTCACCAGAGTCTGAAAACTCATGCTCAGGTAAATTCCAACTATATCATTCTAACATTACAGGGGTGGGGGTGTGGGAAAGGGAATTAAGATGGATAAATATAGTTATTGTATCTTTATTGTATCTACCCATGCCAACTCTGGGGAGGGAAGCACGCTTTCCCTGCTTTACTTTCTTCCCAAGTGATGAGAGGGCAGGCCAGCTGTTCTCAAAACAGGCCATTGGTACGTGGAAAAACTGTGAACACAGAGAGTCATTAGATGACACAGGTGCTTGAGTTAAGTTCTAGAGATCAAGGGAGCCGGCTACTATTACTATGAATAAATGACATTTATTAAGCAGCGTGTACCAGGCAGATGGCTAAGGATTTTAAATGATCTCATTTGAATCTTATAACAGACTTCAGAGGCAGGTATGACTAATTCCTATTATAAATAAAGGCAGAACGGGTAGCAGAGTGGCGCAGCGGAAGCGTGCTGGGCCCATAAATAAAGGCAGAAGGGCTAGGTAACTTTTTTAATGTCTTGTAGTGGATTGACTTGTTAAATTAAGATTCAAATTCAGTTCTGAATGATGCCAACGATAGCCAGATCACCCTTGTTCCCTAACTGGGATGATTGGTACATAAAAGGGAGACAGGGATGTCTGGTACTAGGGAATTACAAATCTGTTGTGTCACAGAGTTTTTGCCAGAAACGGGCAAGAGAAAACACCAGAGGTCTACTTAGTAAGCTCCTAAAAGATATAGATGAGTTTACTTACTCATAAATAAACTTACTCAATAAATTGTGTTCTTATTTCTTAGAGGACTCACTAGCACAGAATAGATTCTCACTGCATTTGCTGTTATTGAGTTGAAAAATAGAAGCCCTGTTTGCAGAGCCCTTTAAGGACTGCTTCCTCTCAAATTATTGTTTCCCTTCCAAATCTTGTGTAGTCGAACCTCCAGTGATCTTCAGGAGCACTCTCTAAAGACAGATGACTGGGCCCCTCCTCAAATTTATGAATCAGAGTTTCTTGGGGTGAACTTGAACCTGGGAATTGGTATCTTTAGAAGTGTCCTCCTGGTGATTCTGGTGAGCAGCCAGGTTTGAGAACCACTAGGTTAAATGATCCAAAATGAATTACTTGGATTAGGGAATGCCTTTACTTACTGCAGTGGATCTGATTTGAGGAGCCAGGGACAATCTATCTGGCAGAAAGAACTGGCTTGCTTTCTTAACCTCTCCGGCTTCCTAAGCCCTTGTGCCCCCACCCTGGGCTTCCCCATCTCTGTCCCAAGTCTTTCTACCTAAGCTGGCTGAAAAATGACATTGGGAACAGCAGTGCCACATTGTGGAGAGAAGAAATCTAGTGCTATAAAATGAGCAGGTCGCTGTCCTAAAAACAAAAACCAAAAACCAAACCAAACCAAAACAACCCCACTAGGGCTGCAATTGCCACTTTGTCCAGCAGGGTGCACCACGTCCTTATGTTTTTAGGTGAGGCAGTTTCTTTTCCTTACCTATGGGTTAATCTCCGTAAACATCCCCTAGAAGTCATGGGGTGGAACATCCTTGCCAGATCAGAAATCCAAAACCTCCACGCTGTGAAACTGGAATGAACTGGGAAGAGGCTCTGCCCAGGCATGCATTGGCCTTCTGCTGAGGTTAAAAGTCAATTGCTGAGACCGTCTTGGTTAGAGTGAAACTGTGGTAATCCCCAAGTCAATGTGTGACTTTATAAAAACATGTCTTTGTGGCCCAGTACCTGCTGTAAGATATGTCTTGTTAGTTATATTTTTATTTGGTACACATAAATGAGGCATTAGGTAATAGATCTAGCCTCTTGTCTGGTGCTATTTCCACCCAAAGACATCCGGGTTTATATCAGTGGAACAGGCTGGATCACTGATCATTCATCTTTCAGTTGACGCTGACCAGGCTAAATCTCTCTCTGTATCTCTCTGAATCTCTGTCTCGTCTCTCTCTCTCTCTCACACACACACACTCACACTTTTCTGATACTTATACCTGGATATGTTTTTCCATGGCTTCATCATGTTTGGTGACATCCAGCTAAATTACTACAATTAGAAAGGAGATGTGTGAAAGTTTATAGAAATCTGCCAGTCTAGCTGGTTGCACTCTCTGCGTGTTTTCTAATAGCCGTACGTAGGCTCCAAAGCTCAGGTAGCCTGAGAAGGCTTCGCACCTCTGCAGATTTGCGTAAGATTTCCTGGCAGATGATGGCATTTTTTTTTTCTTTGTTTTTCTATGTCTGTGTCTTCTACTGCTTGGTTTTCTCAACCAAGAGTTTCTAAAGTTATACCGGTGAGCCAGGATGGCAGGGCTTAGTGTAACGATTTCCTCATGGTTTTGTTTGCTCTGACATGTTTGCTGTCCTCCCACCTAGACTGAAAGTCTTTGACTGTGGCTCCAAGCCCAGATCTCTGACATCCCTCGAATTCTCGCTTCTCACATTGTTAGATGTGCACTACTTGCTCAATTCAAATGTTTAGGTTGAATGATGAGGAAAGGTATGTTGACAGAGTGAGAAGTCAAGGAGAACCAGGAGAGACAGAAAGAGAAAGTAGTGTTTCCAGAAGACGGGCTTAACAGGGGCACCTGGGTGGCTCAGTTGGTTAAAGTGGCTGACTCTTGATTTCCACTCAGGTCATGATCTTGGTGGGGAATCTGCTTGTCCCTCTGCCCCTCCCCCTGCTTGGGCTCTCTTTCTCCCTCTCTCAAATAAATAAATACAATCTTAAAGAAAAGAAAAAAGAAAAAAATTTGAGCCAGGTTAGTGTCCACTAAGAGTTCAAAGAATTCTGCATTAGTTTTAGCTTCTTAAATATAGTGAATAAAGAGAAATAACCTTGGGGCACCTGGTGGCTCAGTCAGTAGAGCAAGCAACTCTGGATCTTGGGGTCACAAAGCTTCTTTAAGAAAAGAAAAGAAAAACACACAAGCTCAAAAGACAAGTAGTCTTGCTTATACTCTCATCAGTGAGTTACATTGTCCAGAGAACCTTATTTAGCATGTTTGAAAACCTATAGGTATTTGGAATTTAGAAAGGATTAAGATTTATTGAAATATAAGCATACTTGGAAAATAGTTGCTTTATTTCTTCCCCTCCCCCCCGCCTTTCTAATTGCACATAACTTGGAGCACATCTGGAGTGTTCTAAAGCAGAACTCGGAATTTTATCATTTCACTCATATCTATTTCTTGTTTAAAGAATTACTTTTTCTGTCTCTGAAGTGATTATTCTGGTAGCTTTTTATATTGTTTGAGGGGGAAATAATCCATTGATTTTAGAGGTATAAATGTGGGGCAACTGAGATCTGGATCAGTGATTTGGTCTTGGTTGTAAAGAAGAATAAATAAGTCTAAAAACAGTAAAATCTTGGAATAGAGCATACTGGTTAATTGGGTTTCTGATTAACTATAGGTTAACTAGAAGACACTTTGTTTGAAATACCCTTAAATTGCCTTAGGGTATTTTCTTGCTTTAATAAGTAGTCTAATGAACATAATTAAATCTTCTCTTACTGAGTCAGCATCCTGCAATTCCCCGGGATCATTACTCTGAACATAATATATAATTCTATACTGTAGCTACAGAAGGAATAAAAGTTTAAGATGACTCCTAGATATTGCTATACTTAAAAAAAAAAAATCTCTACAATCTGTGCAAATCATTTACCTTAAGCAAGTAAGTAAATGCATGTTACCTGTAATGGAATAATAGACTATTCAACCCAGAAGAGACTTTGGAGATTATGAAATTCGATGCCATTATTTAAGAAATGAGAAGGCTAAGACCCAGAAAATAATGAAGAGGATTAGGACAGCTAGACTACAATCATGTCTCCTGATTGCAAATCCAGTGGCCCTCTGACTCCACATGCTGCAACTTTCACATGATCTGGGATTCCTGTCATTTGTCTCCCTTGCCCCTAGAAGTGCAGAGTCCATTCTCAAAACTGATTATTTGGGAGTTTTGGTTCAATGATTGCCAACTGCACTAACATCCTCAGGGGCAGGGAATTTTCTCTGTTTCCTCACTTATGCATCCTCACACCTCCCACAGAACCTGCTCTTTAGAAGGCCTTCAGTAAATGTTCGTTGAATGAAGGAATGAACTGAAATTGCCGCAATTTATTCTACGCAAGATAACTTGATGGCGAGTTCTGTGGTCATTGACTCCGCATTCACCAAGACTGGCAGTAGAAAGATTTCAGATTAATTACCGAGTTCATAAGGAGAAAAGGAAAGGAAAAGGATGAATATTGTTAAATTGTCGTGGCATGACATCCTACACTTCTGTCTCACTTTGACCGTATCTCAGTTTCATGCACCAAGCGTTTGAAGTCAGGAGCCGGATGTTAAATTGTAAAAACACTTCTGAGGTTAAAAGTGGTTAAAAAAAAAAGAGGTTAAAAATCAAATTAGTTAACAAAGTAGAAGATGTCCTAGCTGTGGAAAGCTGTTTGTCAAATAGGAGTGCTATGTAATAATTAAACATGTCTCTCAAGGCAAACAAAGCCATCAAAACTAGGGAGAAGAGTCCTTTTCCTCAGGCATCTGAGCGATGCTGCGAGGGTAGCAGCCGCTCTCCAAGTTTCGCCAGGCCCAAGGACAAGGAGAAGAGAGAGGCCGGAAAGTCAGCCAAGACAGACAAAGTCCTAGTGTCCAGAATTGTGGTCACTAAGAAGTGGTCCAAAAGTGACGAAGAAGAAGTGGTCCCAAGGCAAAGTTCGAGACGAGCTCAACAAATGTTTGATCAAGCAACGTACAGACAAACTTTGTAAGGAGGTTACCAACTCCAAGGTTACAACCCTGGCTGTTGTCTCAGAGCCTGGAGATACGCAAGCACCCCTCCCGCTGCCCTGGCCAGGGCTGCCCTTCAGAAGCTCTTCAATAAAGGACTTATTCAACGGGTTTCAAAGCACGGAGCCAAATCATTTAGGGCAGAGACACGGGCTGGAGTTATCCTAGCTGCTGGTGAAGAGGCACGAACAGATAGATCCCTTACCATCCACACATATCGAACAATAAAACTTTGCTAAAAAAAATTTTTTTAAAAGAAACTAAGGAAAAGAGAATATTCGTGAACAAACCCTGTGCTTATTAACACATATGCCCTTTGACTCTCAAAACTGGTGGGTATGCTTAAGTCTTCTGATAAGTGCGTCAGTATTAAGAAATACCTCAGAAACAAACCCCAGAATGAATGAATTGCAAAAGCCCTCTGCTTAAGGACCGGTTTAAAATTTAACAGTGTAAACATGTAAGGTTATATGAATACACAGGTGTATTTGGACTTGAAGTCATGGTTTCAGTAATACAAAATCAGAAAATGTACTTAGCTATAAAGTAGATCAGGTGTTATTGCCTTTAAGTGCCAGAATCTGCTTTAGGTCGCCAGAAATCTTCTGATTTCTTTTTTCCTGGTTCACCACTAAACCATAAATTCCTTGAAGCTGAGGATCAATTCTAATTCACAATTGTAGCCACAGCCTTTGGCACAATGGTGAAAAACAAAAGAAACTTAAGTCTTTGTTGAATGAATGAATTTTAAGGACAGACTTAAGGGCCCTTTTCTAAATTATCATGAGAGATGGAAACAATACTAGGAAGGAGTTTATGGTATCCGAATACACTTCACTGGAGAAAAAGAGATGCATAAAGATGACAGGAAATGAAGACTTGTCTTTTTGGAGTTCCTATCTTGGGTATTTTGGAGTTTGCTTCTAAGCCCCTTAATCCTCATTGTCACTAGCAGCCCCTGGGGAGAAATACACACAAAAACACCTTTGCCTTTACCAAAGTACATTGAAAGGACAGCTTTCCTATAACTTCTTTATTCCCAATTTTGCCTAATTTCTGAATTAGAAATTTTATTACTAAGGCTCTTCCATGGAGATGTTGCTTTTGTAGAAATTTGACTTCCTAAACTTTCTGCCCTCAGATTTCTTTTCTTTTTCTTTCTTTCTTTCTTTTTTTTTTTTTTTTAAAGATTTACTTATTTATTTGAGAGAGAGAGAGAGAGAGAGTGTGTGTGTGTGTGTGTGTGTGTGAGTACATGTGTGAGATGGGGGAGCGGGGTTAGGGGATGCTGAGGGAGAGGGAGAGAGACAATCCCAGACAATCCAAGCTGAGTACAGAGCCCAACACTGGCAGATCCCACGACCCTGAGATCATGACCTGAGCTGAAATCAAGAGTTGGATCCTTAACCCACTGAGCCACCCAGGCGCCCCTCTTCACTCAATTTCTATTCAAATCAACTTTAACCTCTTCTGAACAAGAAGTTCTATGGTAAGAGAGATTACAAGGTGGTGAAAATGATTGGACATAGAGAAGGCAGGAAAGACGAGACTCTTCCCGACCCCTTAAGCTGGGAAGATAAGGCCTTTACAAAGCAGAGAACTGAGACCTGGCTGGCCAGGCCAAGCAGGTGGGATGTACAGCCTCCTAACTGGGGTGCTGCAAGGAATCCAAGGCCACTAGGGGATCCACCGAGGTGAGAGCTATGGTGAGGGTCTGGTTTTCTGTACTTAAGGATTGGAAAGGCATTTTTTCATGCCAACTTTCCCTGGCCTTATAATCCTAGAAGTTTCCAAATCAGAGACAGAATCTGTAGTTTATCTTTCCATTTTTCTAGTTAGCAATTGGATGGAATGTGTAACCCTCCGGTAACAAATGGCACTTGAGGTTAATGTTTAATTTATAAACCCTTAGGAAAGGAAGTATCACCTTGTATTTTTATCACTGACTTTGTTTAAGCATCTCACACAAATGGTTTTATGAGTTCAGTTAACATCCCTATAATGAGATAAAGGGCAAGAATGATGATACGCGACAAATCAAATCCTTGAACCATAAGTTAACTAAATATTAA
>NC_081560.1:164188713-164250733 GCF_022355385.1 Mustela nigripes | reverse complement strand
CCCCAGGTTCTCAGCTAAGAGAGGCTTTGTTGTTGCTGTTTCTTAAATGTTCTTTGCTCTCCACTGGATAGCTTCTTTGCAGGGAAAATGTTGAAAAGCTTGGAGACTTGTCCTAAAAAGTTTCTCAACAGAACTTTATCTTCTAGCTATTTGGGTGAGGGTCTTAGCAAAATCTGTCGGGTGAGAGGTGGCCCCAGGTTCTCAGCTAAGAGAGGCTTTGTTGTTGCTGTTTCTTAAATGTTCTTTGCTCTCCACTGGATAGCTTCTTTGCAGGGAAAATGTTGAAAAGCTTGGAGACTTGTCCTAAAAAGTTTCTCAACAGAACTTTATCTTCTAGCTATTTGGGTGAGGGTCTTAGCAAAATCTGTCGGGTGAGAGGTGGCCTTCCATTGGCTAACTAAGTCCTGACAGTAAATCCTTTGACATTCTTTGAAGGTGAGGATTAGGGTTGACCCAAGGCAAAATGATGAAATAATCTGTTATCTATCCTATTCTCGTCCTCTTACAGGCACTCACCCTGCGGACCTCTTGTTCGCCTGAACCTCCCGCAATTGCCTCATCGAGGACTTGAGTTGACTCAGGTTCCACACTGCCTTTTTTAAAAAACTCAAGTCCTTCTTTTCATTCTCTTGGGAGTATAATGGTTTTGAAAGATGACAACTAACCTGAGAAATGAATTACAGGATTGGTTGCATTGGCTAAATCTGTTTTCCCTCCCCTTTCCCACCTTAAATCACTCTGGCTTTTGCCCACCTCTAGAGAGAAGCGGGTTATCGGGTTATCGAGTACCTCCTGTGTTTGAGTTCTTAAAGACATTAGACACCCTGACTCCTTCTTTCTTAAATATTCTTCCCTTAAGCCTCAGACTCCATTTTCTCCTGGGTTTCCTCCTACCTCCAACCACCCCTCAGTCATCTTTGTAGGCTCCTCCTCAACACAGTCCTTAATATACTCAATCCTCAGAGGGCTCTCCTGTGGTCTCTTTTCTTATTCCAAACTTGCTAATTCGGCTATCTCCTATACTCCCTGGCTTCAACTGCTTTCCCTACACTGCTTTCCCCACGCTCACGACTCCCACATCCGTCCAGCCCATCCCTCTCTCCTGAGGGTTAAACTCCCTATTTCCAACTGCTCACAGGCCATTTCCGCGTGGGTGTTTCCCAGGTAGCTGAAACTCTGCAGGGCCAAAACTCATTTCTCTAAACTTCTTCCTCCTCCATGTCTCTGACTCATCAATCGATACCACCAGAAACCCATCTGCTTATCAAAAAAGTATAATTTAACCAATAAATAGCTTTTAAACACAGTTACGTGCCACATACCATGCAGAGCATGGACACAAGGGAAGAAGGTGTTCAGTGTGGTTGGTCCCTGTCCTCGGGTTGCTTATAACCCAGTGAGGAAGACAGAGATTGAATAAACAATTGCACAAATGATGACTTTGTCATAAATTAAATCAATATAAACACTACCATGGAAAAGACAAAGAATCATCTTTGACTCTTCCTCCTTCACACGTTGTGTGAATTCCATCAGTTCTGTCTATCCCACCAATTCTAACTACTAAACTTTTCTTCATTTTGTCCTCCTCTCTCTCTGTGCCGCCACCGCTTGTATCTTGGAGTATGGAAATAGCTTCTGAACAGGTTTCCTGTGTCTTATCCTTACGCCTGAAGTCCATTCACTACACTATATCCATAGTGGTCTTTCAGATGTGCAAATCTGCACGTCATTTCCCTGTTTAAAAACTTTCACTGGGGGAGCACCTGGACGGCTCAGTCAGTGAAGCGTCTGCCTTTGGCTCAGGTCATGATCCAGGGGGTCCTGGGATGGAGCCCCACATTGGGCTCCCTGCTCAGCAGAGAGCCTGCTTCTCCCTTGCCTCTGCCTCTGCTCCTTCCCCTGCTTGTACTCCTTCTCTCCCCCTCTCTCTCTCTCTCAAATAAATAAATAAAATCTTAGAAAAAAATTAACATAGAATAAAATAAAGACCTTCAATGGGCTAAAGTCAATACATCTTACCATGGCCCTCTGTGCCTGGTCCTTCCTCCCTGCTTAGAAATTTACCTTATCTCTGGCCACCCTTCCTCCTTGCTCTCTTCTCTACTTTTTGAGCATTAACACGTTTCTTTCTGTCTACATGGAGCACTCCGCTGCCCCTTTTCCCACTAACATTTCATCTATCTAGTTCCTATTTTCTTCAAGTTGCTAGAAAGTTTATCCAGGTCAGCTCTTCATGCTGGGCGCTCTCCAAGCTCCCTGTGGCTTCTGCTTTTGTGACATTCATCATATTTGCACTGTGATGTTCCATGAGGACATGGACCGGGTCTGTCTCATTTTGTTGCCAAATCCATTATCAGTCCCTGGCCCGAGAGGTAGCTTCAGTAGTATTTGTTGAGCTGCACTTGTGACATATACCACAAATAGAGGATGTATAAAGGACTCTTGCTTTAAAACCTGTTGTCTTTCAGGCAAAAAATGTCCATTTAAATAAAGACTTCCTGAAGGCTGTATCCCAATCTTTTTTTTTTTTTTTTTTTTTTTACCTCCCAAACTGTGTGACAAAACGTGTGAATTTCAGAGTACATAGAAAAGGAGAATGGCGATATGACAGATCAGTGGGGAATACTCTTTTCCAGTGGCCATTTGGGACCTCGCAGTAGTCCTTGAGACACGGCATATAGGCATTAACTCTACCTAGACTTTCTAAACAAAAGGCAGGAGCTAGCCAGGTGAAATCATACAGATGAGATGGTGATACACTTGGCCCTACAGATTTTTTATCCTAGCTTAGCAAATCATTTGCCATATGACCTAGAGATATCTATCTCTTTCTCAGTTTTTCCATTTAGAGGAATATCACACTATGACCTAGAACCCCAGCATTTCTTGCCCAAATACCCCAAACCCCCTTTTAGAAGAGCCTGTCCCCTTGCCTGTGTCTTTCCTCTAAGGGTGGACTGTCACTCCTGTGCATACATTGCCAGACCTCACGGGTGGCTGCCTGAAGGCTGTGTGCCTGGAACTAGATCGTGGGAGTGACAGGGTTCACCTGAAGGAGCGTAAGGGCCCTCCCAGTGGGGGACAGGGATAGGGAGGGGTGGGAAGAGAAGGGTGCTAGCGGCTGGGGGCTGGCTCTTCCCATCCCATCACTTCCTCATGTGGAACTTCAAAAAGCGTTGGAGAAGTATAAACCCAAACCTCGTCTTCTAGGGCATGAAGGTGTGTGTCAAGGTAAAAGGAAAGAATATCCCTTTATCCAATTTTACTGAAGTTTGCTAGCTTGGTTTATACATTTTAGCTGTTTAAGGATAGTATGTGGGCCCTCATTTGTTGTCTCAGGGGTAGTTCTGCAAATGTTAGAGGCAAACCTGTTGAAAGTCCTCCTGGTAACCTTTGTTTCTACCTATCATTTAAAAAATGAAGAAGAAGAAGAAGGAGAGAAGAAGAAAGAAAAGAAATTAGGAAAGTGTGATTTAAAATCCCTCTGAACCTGTCTGTGCCTTTCATCACAATATTGTAAACTGCTTATAAATATTTCATAAGCCAAGTTGGCAGAGGAGTCGTTTAGCTATGGGAAAAGCCAGCGCATGCCAAGAAGTCACTCTAGAGAACAGGGAGGTCAGTGACTGCAGGTGGCACGACCTGGTTAGACGAGCCACAACTCCCTCTGACGTTTTCGGAGGAGCATGTCTCTGTCTCATTGAACCTGGCTGCTCTTGCTATATGTGACCTTCCAAATGATTTACCTTACTCGACAAAAACAAAGCTATTGTGTCTACCTTAGTGCAGGCTCCTATTTTCAAACTGGCCCAAGTTTGTATTTTTGTAAAAAATTGATGTCTGAAATTGCTCTGGTTCTCCCCTTTCCTTCCTTCTTTCCTTCTGTCTTTTCTTCTCCTACTGTCTCTCGTGATGCTCTTTTTCCCTCTCCTAACACTATGATAACATTTCACATTGTTAGTCATTTCCTGCCTGTTCATCCCATTGGACCACGAGCTCTGCGAAAGCAGGAACTGTACTGTACGGGATGGGTACGCAGGGCCTGCCATTATAACAAGCGTCAGTAAGGAACAACATTTTTTTTTTAAGATTTTATTTATTTATTTGACAGAGATTACAAGTAGGCAGAGAGGCAGGCAGAGTGAGAGGGAAGCAGGCTCCCTGCTGAGCAGAGAGCCCGATGTGGGACTCGATCCCAGGACCCTGAGATCATGACCTGAGCCGAAGGCAGCGGCTTAACCCACTGAGCCACCCAGGCGCCCAGGAATAACATTTTTTGATTTAAAAGAAAGAGGAAGGGATTTTTTTTTTTCCTGTCCTGGAAACTAGATAAGCTTTTTTGTAGGGAAGAAAGCAACTTAACCAGAGTCCAAGACTTTTGACTTTTCTTCTCATTTCTAAGTGGATCCCTTCATCATATGCTCTTAAGCAAATTCTATAATTTTTCATGCATCTTTTGCTTCATCTCCGGCAACACAGAGCCAATACCTCTCTCCTACTGCCCAGGAGGAAGTGGCTATCTGCATTGACTGAATAAGGGAAGAAAAGTACAAAATGTCATGTGAATATGTTTTATTCATGAGCAACAGTATGAAAGCAGAATACAGTGAAGAAAGAACTCTTGGTCCCAGTGGGTATTTTTTTTCCAGCCGCACCCACATACTGACAACAATCTCGGCCAGTTGTGTTTTCTCTGATTACAAAGAGGTAACAGACAAAAAACTCTGGTTCACCAGAGTCCTACTTCACATAAAGGGACATTTTTGGAGGCAAGACTCATGGGTTCCAAGACGGAGGGGTAATCACAAGGACAAAGGTCCCATCCAGTTCTAAGATTCTAGAATTTTAATTTTCTTGAGAGTTTGGGAGCAGGGATGCCTAGCTGAACCAGAGAAGCATTCCACTTTTCTATGTTAGTATCAAAATTCTGGCATCGCTTGGTCTGTCCAAGGTTGAATTTGACACTTAATCTTAATCGGGCTTAAATCAGTTGTAGCCTCACAGGATTACAAATACAGGATTTTTAAAAATTTATTGGCTTTGCTGGGTGAATACAAAAGATAAGAAGGTATACCTTTTCCTGGCATCCAAAATAGCCTGACCAATTCCTTTTCCTTTTATTGAATCACTCATTTAATTACCAGCTTGGGGAGAAAGAAGTATTGATTTCTAAAGCCAGAGATAATTGAAAATAAACCCTTCACTGTTATATTAAGAACAGAGCTGTGAGGGGCGGGTGTCTGTTTCTTCCAGGCAGAGGGCAGAGTGCGCTGAATATCCTGAACACAGCCAGGAAAGTGTATGCTCACAAAATGGAAAGGAAGAAGTGTTGACAGAAGGAGCAGAGGCAGCTCGCATGCATTCCTTCCCTAAGCATTCCTACCCTTGGCCAGCACCACTCTGTCCCCACTGAATCTTAAAGCCCATACCTGGCTGGAAAGACTCCCCATCCTCTTTATCTCATGCTACATCTTTATAAGGGCCCTTATTGAGCAGTTATGAAGGGATTCACTTTCTTCATAGAAGTCTAGTAACTGATAGAAGTATTATAATCATCTTGAAGTTCGGAAACATTCAGAGATGGTTTATTATACTGGTCCCCCAACACCAGAGTGAAACCAGTGGGTTCCCGTGTGTTTCCTCCCAAATCCTGTGGTAACTAAATCTTTTCAATAATAGCCTTTTCTGTAAAATGTTTTACGAGCATAAAAAGTGTTGTGCTTGTTATTGAAAAATCCGCCCCCCCCCCCGGCCCCCAGGATCTCCTATCTTGGTTTTAAGACAAGATGCAAAAGGCACGGGGCGCCTGGGTGGCTCAGTGGGTTGAAGCCTCTGCCTTCAACTGAGATCATGATCCCAGGGTGCTGGGATCGAACCCCGCATCGGGCTCTCTGCTCAGCAGAGAGCCTGCTTCCCTCTCTCTCTCTCTGCCTGCCTCTCTGCCTACTTGTGATCTTTCTCTCTGTCAAATAAATAAAATCTTAAAAAAAAAAAAGATGCAAAAGGCATTTCCTTCATGAAGGAAATCTAAAGATTCTCACTATGATATGCAAATATTTTCCTCTTATCTTCCTTAACGAAAGAGCTCCCATTGCCATTCTTTGTAAGGGTAGAGCTGTTAGGAGATTTTGATTCCAAGCCTGGTTTCCACAGATATGTCCAAGCGACAAGCGTAACTCAGGTGGCAAAGAGAATCTGAGGGACATCTTTGATGTTTGCTCTTTGGTGTCTCTCTGTCAACCTAAATCCTCAAAAGTTGGAGGTTAGTTTTTGTTGTTATTGTTATTTTCAATTTTCATTATGGCATAATTAACATACAGTGTTATATTAGTTTCAGGTGTACAATATAGTGATTCAACAATTCTGTATATCACTCTGCAGGTTGCTTTTTAACAAAGAGGATTTATAAGCCAGTATAATTTTTCTCCTATCCACAAATATTTTCATCTGTTTTCATAGCGTTCTTGTTTTATCTATATAAATAGTATCATTAAGTAGACGTGTATAAAAAGCTGTGGGGGAGGGGCACCTGGGTGGCTCAGTGGATTAAAGCCTCTGCCTTCCGCTCAGGTCTTGATCCCAAGGGTCCTGGGATCAAGCCCTGAACCGCATCTCATCGGGCTCTCTGCTCAGCAGGGAGCCTGCTTCCTCCTCTCTCTCTGCCTGCTTCTCTGCCTGCTTGTGATCTCCATCTGTCAAATTAAAAAAAAAAAAAAAAAAAGCTGTGGGGGAAAAACTATTTTATACAGGTTGTTAGGTTATAGCTTATATATTTCTCACAAAATCCTGGAGCACAATCAAATTCCCTATTTCAATATGGAGTGGGAAAACAGTTTGGAAAAGAAAGAAGACGCCTCATAATACAGAGAATAGAAAAGCCAGCAGCTTCCAACTCCTGAATTGCTTCTGACCTCTTTTCCCTTGCTATACCAAAGAGATATGCAAATATTTTTCATTCTACTGATGGGTACAGTGGTAATGAATTAGTGTTGGCAATATCTTTTGAAAGGAGAATGTAGAGTTTATTAAGGAAGCAAGAAACAGAAAACTAGAGAAAGCCTTCTTCATTGGCCAGATTTTATAATGTTACATAACATGTTTTCTGCACCAAGGAATAGGGCAGATGACCTTAAAAAGAATTTGTTTATTTGTTTGGTGGTTTTGAAGTCTTCCTGTTACTTCGACAATAGCAAAAGGCGGTCTGATTTAGCAATTACTTCAAATGTTTAAAGGGTCAAGTATCTGGGAGAATGGGAGCCAAATGATGTAGCCTCTACTCCTTTGTTTCAGTCCTTCACTCAGCAGGCATTAACTGAACACAGAATGTGTGCCAGCAATATTCTAGGCTGTATGGGAGATACCTAGATGCCTAAGGGGTCCATACCTTCTGCTAATGAATTTATCATTTAGCAGAGGAGATAAGCTATACATGTACGATTATCTATACCTCAAGACAATGTAATGTTTGGGACATTTGGTAGAGAGCTGGCCTTTGAGCTGGCCATGTACAAGATGAGATTTTCTAGGCAGAGGTAGGCCTTGTTAAAAATTACCTCCTCTGTACCCCTACCCCAAACAAAGGTAGATTTGTGTGCTCGTTCTGCCTGACTGCATGCTGTAATTTGTACCGACTTTCATTGTGACAATTATATTCTAATTGTTGTTTACAAGTCTGTCTGTCCAGGAAACAATAAAGTCCTTTAGAGCAGGAACCAATGTCTTTTCAAAATGAAAGGAAGTGGGGTGCCTGGGTGGCTCAGTGGGTTAAAGCCTCTGCCTTCAGCTCAGGTCATGATCTCGGGGTCCTGGGATTGAGCCCCACAGTAGGCTCTCTGCTGAGTGGGGAGCCTGCTTCCTCCTCTCTCTCTCGCTGCCTGGCTCTCTGCCTACTTGTGATCTTTGTCTGTCAAATAGATAAATAAAATCTTAAAAAAAAAAAAAAAAACCACACACACACACACACACAAAATGTCAGGAAGAGATCAGGATTATTCTCAGCCCCACTAACCTGGTCCCATGTGCCCTTAGTAGATATTTATGTTTTTGCCCGTTAATTTTTCCAAACCATTAAAAACATGTATCAAGAACACAATATTCAACAAATACATCAATGCAACAAAAAAGTACTTACACCATGTATTAAAAGACCATTTACATTTCTTTTCCCATAGCTTCTCTTAGAGAGATGAATTTTCTAAATTTATTACCTTTTGTCATAGCTAATTTTGCATCAACTTGGTTGAGCCACAGGGCACCCAGATATATGGTTCAACATTATTCTGGATGTCTCTGTGAGGATTTTTTTTAAATGAGATTAACATTTGACTCAGTAGACTAAAAAAGAATGCTCTCTCCAGGGCGGATGGGCCTCCATCCAATCTGCAGAAAGCCTGAAGAGACTAAAACGGTGAGTAAAAAAGAATTGTTTTTCTCTTCCTGACAGTCTTCAAGCCGGGGCATAGGTCTTCTCCCTTCTCTAGACTCTGACTTAGACTGGCACTCTACCACCAGCTCTCCTAGGTCTCTAGCTTCCTGATTGCAGGTCTTGACTTTTGTATATCTTGGCTATTCAGCCTCCATAACCGTGTGTGCCAATTCCTTCTAGTAAATCTATCTATATATTGACAGAGAGAGAAAGAAAGAAGCTAAGGATGGATATTCCATTTATTCTTTCTGTGGAGAACCCATACTGTAATACCTGCTAAATAAAATGGGATTTTATTTATTTTTATAAGCTTAGTTTGCTCTCATTTCAAAAACTCTTCAATTTAGCATTTGATTAATCATGAAACGTTCTGAAATGCAATTCTGGGAGTCGGTTCTAAGAGGCAGTGTGGTGTATAGAAAGGGCTTATGCTTGGGGACTGACACCGGTTGAATTCTGGTTGTACCACGTATGAGCAGTTTGACTTTAGACAAGTTATTTAGTCTTCTGAGGTTCATGTTCCTTATTTGAAAATAGGACTTGGGGCACAGAGGTGGCTCAGTTGGTTAAGTGTCTGACTCATGATCTCACCTCAGCTCAGCTCTTAATCTCAGGGTGAAGAGTTCAAGCCCCACACTGGGCTCCATGCTGGGTATGGAGCCTACTTAAAAAAAGAAGAAGAAGGGGCGCCTGGGTGGCTCGGTGGGTTAAAGCCTCTGCCTTCGGTTCAGGTCATGATCTCAGGGCCCTGGGATTGAGCCCCCGCATCGAGCCCTGCATCGGGTTCTCTGCTCGGTGGGGGGCCTGCTTCCCCTCCTTCTCTCTCTGCCTGCCTCTCTGCCTACTTGTGACCTCTGTCTGTCAAATAAATAAATAAAAATCTTAAAAAAAGAAAGAAGAAGAAAAGAAAGACAATAGAGCTAGTAACTTATGTCTCATCAGGCTATTATGAATGTCAACAGCACCAGCAGAGTGCCAGGCATGTAAATAACTTACTTAAAGTTAGTTCCTTATATTGTGACCCTGAACAGAAGAACATTACTTGGCCATCTGATCATGAAGCTAGCCCGTAAGAATGTGGGTTGGGGCTTGTGGGTGGTTGGATGGGAATAGTAAAGTCAGACCAGCTTACCTCACTATTACTCAACGTAAATCTAATCTAATGCCCAGGATAATCTGAATATTTTCTCCCTGTCAGGAAAATGTGGGCTGTGTCAATCATCTGTCATTAAAATGTCATTATAATACCTCTATTTTCATTGTATGTTTCCTTTACCAATCTTTGAAGCTCATGGATACTAGCTTCCAGGAAGAGAATGAGGTCCAGCGGCTTATGATTATTCCACATACAAATAAAGATGCTGAGATTCAGATGGTGTCTTACCTAAAAGAATATGGCAGGTCAGCCCCTAAGTTCAAATATCTCTCCAGGCACTTAGGCAGCCAGCATTGTCAGGTCCTTTGTAAAATTATGTGCCAGGTGCAGTGAGGGTACACAATAAAAAGAAGATATCGGTCTATCTTCGGACTAAGAATAAAGAGAGGATAAATCTTGTGGAAAATATGTAGAAACACATCCTATTAGGAAGATACATGTTTATAAATGTAATTCCCTCAAGTCTTTGCTCAAATTATACTTTCTCAGTGCCACCTACCTTGATCACTCTAAATTCTGCAGCTTTCCCCCTGCCCATTACTTTAAATTCTCCATTTCTTGCTCCACTTTTTACCTTACCTATACAATACCTGTTATGTAATGTATATACTTAGGTTTAATTTTTATTATCTCTCCCTCCACACACACAGTAGAATGTAAACTCCACAAGTGCAAGGATATTCTGTTTCGTTCATTGATGTTTCCCAAGTGTTTCAACCATACCTAATATATATGAGGCACTCAATACATATGTATGAAGATAGACAGGTTCTGAGAAACTACACGAAAGTTTTAAGACAAGGAAGAAGTTGTGAACACATGCCATTGCTCCCTCTCCAAACCCTAGTAAAACAATAGTAAGGGGATTTTTTTTAAAGGCATAATTGCAGAAGATCAAAAATAACAGGGAAAAGGTCCATGGTAAGACTTGGGATGCTGGAAAACAGGTGGATGAGGGATTAACTGTCTTGGTAGAACCTACAAAGCTGAAGCTTAAGCAGGCAGTGGGGAACACCTTGGGTTTACACTAAAAGGTTCAAGATTTGGTGTACCTGCTCCCTTGGGAAGTGGGGGTGGGGCGGGGAATGGTGTGAAAGTATGCCCAAGGACAGGGTAATTGTTCTGTTGGGAAGAGATTCCTCCCCTGACTCCACGTAAAACACCAGAAACCTCCAAACCTCCTTATTCATTGGTAGGGTTGTAATCAAGGATCTCTTGACTGGGGAACACCAAATTCTTCTAAGGGCAGAGTTACTAGCCCAGATCCAAGCAGGGGACAAAAACAACATAGTATTATACAAAAAAGTGGGGATTAAGTAGAATATATACTGAATCTTACACTGCTCAGTCGCTTCTCTTTTTTCAGCTTCTAAAATGCTGGCAGCCAGGTGAATCTCTTTGCAGACTCTGACAGCCTACAGAAAAAACTTATGACATAGTACTGGGAATGATGCAAAGAAACAGTCCAGTCAGGAACACAAAGATATGCTTGCATCAAATGTGCACTATCACATGCTCAGAGCCTCTGATTGACCTTTTGGTGCCTCACTAAATACATGAATAGACAGCCAAGGACCATCAGTTATCTGCAGAAACAGATTTGCTAAAACAAAAAAACAGGAACAAAAAATTTGGAGGACAAGAGACTATGTAGTGAGAAGAAAAATATTCCCTCAAATTATTATTAATAATCTCAAAGGAAAAAAAGAAAATATTGCATCCATGGAACAAGGCAATATGCAATAAAAAGGAAAATTCCAAAAGAACTATTGCCAATTGAAGTATGATGGCAGAGCTTTAAAACTCAATACAAGGTTTATAAGATGAAATTGAGGAAACTTCCTAGAAAACCAAGCAAAAGAAAAAGGGGAAATAAAAGAGAAAGATTTAAAAAAAAAATAGAAAATCAATTCTGGAGTTGAGAGAGGGGGAGGAAAAAAAAGGGAGGAAATAATAAAAAAAATTTGGGGGAATGGAAGGACAAGTATTTCCAGATTGAAAGAGTCCACCACGGCCTTGATACCAAATGAAAATAGATCCATAGCAAGGCACATCATCATGACATTTTGGAAAATGAAAGACAGAGAATATCTTAAGAACACTCTTTTTCATGAGACTAATTGAGAAGGAGCCTCTCCAAAATAAGAAGAAACCAAGAAAGAGAAACACAAAGGATCCAGGAGCAGGTAATCCAAAGTAGGAGAGAAGAAAATGACTCTCTAGAGTGATGCTGAAGAGAACGGGCAGAATAAGACATCGTCAGCAGGTTTGGAGAGCAGCCAGTCTGGACAAGAGCAGGTGAGAAGACTCCAAGAGAGATTTCTTTAAGAAGATGAGATTGATTAGGACACCCAACATAACCAAGTGTATTAAGAACAAGATACAGACCGCTGGTAGGGAGTTTGGGTTGAATTAATGATAAGTGCCTAGAAAACCCAAAGAAAAAAAGATAACCATTAGGCTCAGAGAAAACAAAGAGTTAGTTGTACAGGAGAGAAATCATGGGTATGTTATATGGCTAATGCGTGAATAATATGTACATAGTCATGGTAATAGCAACACTGAATATTGATATAACCAAACTTAAAACACAACAGTACGGGAAGGACAGGGAAAGTGAAACATGGACATGCCCATGTGCGTGAGTGGAACGTGGCAGTGGGGGAGGTGGTGATGGTGAAGAAAGTGAAGGTCTCATCTTCCATGGTGGGAGACAATAAATGATGCATAAAAACATTTTAAATGCATAAGTAGCCACAGAAGCCATGGCAAGGAGTGGTGAATGAGGTATTGCTATTTTCAAAATAAGCCTTATAAAATGGTTTGGCCCTTTCACCTATGTGTACGTGTAACTTATATATAATATCAAAGCAAAATGCAGAGACTATAAGAGACTTTTCGAGTGAACAGAGCCCATTGGGACATCCCCCCTACCACCCCCAGACTGTACGATCCCGACATTGTCTTATCTTCTAACTCACCAACCGCCCCCCAGTATGGCCGCCACTTCAACACCCAAACCAGGGCACCAAGAGAGGAAAGGGAGACACTAATTGAGTCTGCGATCTGTTCTGTCGGGATCTTGTTGGAAGCCCTGGGTCACCTTTAACCTATTATTAGTATACAGCTCTAGGCAATCTAAAGGTTTTCTACTAAAATTACAAACATCAAAACTAGATCGTCTCTCCTCATGTGTTTCATCCTCCTTACATTTCACTGAGTGTCTTTATTTCAAAACCCTTGATTCGAAATGCACCTTCTCCTTTCTCTAGGTTCTAGAGGCAGGAATGGCCTCAAGGTCTACCCGCTTTGGGCAAACACCCACACCTGCCAAGTCTTCAACACTTGGGTAACACATTGTTACCCTTTCACCTCACTGTGTTGCCTTCATGGATGAGAGGCAGGCACTGTTAGCCTTGGTTATTGTTTAGTACAGAATATTACTCTTAACCTACTATATTCTCAAATATTTTCCCTTTCTCTTTCACTGACTATTCTATTGGCGCCGATGCTGAGGCTAGTCTATGACATAAATAGGGAACTGGTCGGAGGACACAGAGTGAACCTGGTAGATCAGGTGAGCTCGTCCATTCATTGCACAGTACTCAGGAGAGAAGAATGTCTCATTTTTGATGAGTGGAAAGCAAAACAAAACTTCTCATGCTATCCTTGGCTCTGACCTAGACAGCCCTCTTATTTGAGATAGGGAAAGTGTGCTTATCCAACTTTCAAATAAACAAAGCTAGAACAGATATTTAATACCTCAGAAGAAAGAATTAGGATTCCAAAAGCCTCAATAGGTTCCAAGTTTAGGATTAGCAAGTAAGTGAAACTTACTAGAAATAATTTTAAAGTCCCATACTTCTATTAAGAAAACATCTGTTCAGGGGCGCCTGAGTGGCTCAGTGGGTTAAACATCTGCCTTTGGCTCAGGTCATGATCCCAGGGTCCTGGGATTGAGTCCCACATCAGTCTCCCAGCTCAGTGGGAGCCTGCTTCTCCCTCTGCCTCCCCTCCCTACTTGTGCTCATGCTCTCTCTCTCTCTCTCTCAAACAAAGAAATAAAATCTTTAAAAACAAAAACAAAAGTCATGCTATATCAGTCAGTTTACCAGTAAATATTTACCAAGGATCTGCTATGTGTCTAGTATGAGGAAGTACGGTGACAGGTGGAGAACAAGAGGAAGGGCTCAAGGATCTTTGAATAGGTTGACAGAAAACAATATGTAAGAAATGATGGCAGTTGGGCGCCTGGGTGGCTCAGTGGGTTAAGCCGCTGCCTTCGGCTCAGGTCATGATCTCAGAGTCCTGGGATCCAGTCCCGCATTGGGCTCTCTGCTCAGCAGGGAGCCTGCTTCCCTCTCTCTCTCTCTGCCTGCCTCTCCATCTACTTGTGATTTCTCTTTAAAAAAAAAAAAAAAAAAAAGAAAGAAAGAAATGATGGCAGTAATGCTGGCGCTTATACTTAAAGAGTGCTTAAGTTTATCATGTACAACCATTTCTTTTTTTTTTAAGATTTTATTTATTTATTTGACAGAGATCACAAGTAGGCAGAGAGGCAGGCAGAGAGAGAGGAGGAAGCAGGCTCCCCGCTGAGCAGAGAGCCTGATGTGGGGCTCAATCCCAGGACCCTGGGATCACGACCTGAGCCAAAGGCAGACACTTAATGACTGAGCCACCCAGGCGCCCCATGTACAACCATTTCTATCATAGCTCAGACTCCGCGCTGAGCAAGCCCCTCACAGGAACTGATCCCACGACCCTAAAATCACGACCTGAGCTGAAACTGAGTTGGACGCTTAACCAACTGTGTCACCCAGGCGTCCCGACACAGAATTTTTAAAAGACATGTTCTCAGTGGCCAGGATTTAATACCATTTATAATTTTTACTCCTTTATCAAAAACACTTTTTAATGAAACTGACCTCTCTCCAAGTGCATGGCCGTGGAGAATCCAATGACCGTTAGTATGGTACGGAGCCACTGCCTTGATTCCCGTCAAGGTGCAAAGAGTTCACCCACCATTATTTGGATACAGATGTTAACATGATGGTGAAAAAAGGCAAATAAGGGCTTAATATTATTACGAGAATCTTTTTTTTTTAAAAAGATTTTATTTATTTATTTGACAGACAGAGATCACAAATAGGCAGAGAGGCAGGCAGAGAGAGAGGAGGAAGCAGGCTCCCCGCCGAGCAGAGAGCCCGATGCGGGGCTCGATCCCAGGATCCTGAGATCATGACCTGAGCTGAAGGCAGAGGCTTTAACCCACTGAGCCACGCAGGCGCCCCACGAGAATCATTCTGATCTCACAAATCCACTGAAAGTGTCCTGGGAGACCTTCAGGGGTCTGGGGATCACATGTTGAGAACCTCTGTGTCAAAATGTCTCTTCCGGTTACACATCTAGTTAAGTAGTGAAACCACTGCGTGAAACCAGGGTCAACAGACTCCTCATCTGAGTTTCCTCACTGTACCACAGAATACTAGAATGAGGGGCACCCAGACGAAGTCAAATGTGAACTCATAGAACAAAGAGAGTCGATCAAATACAGTTATAACCAAACACAGTTGGCTCTTGGGAAAACACAGCTTAGAACTGCCCGGGTGCACTTATGTGCAGGATTTTGGTTTTTCCTTTTGTTTTGAAAGATTATTTATTTATTTGTCCAAGAAAGAGAGGGAGAGCACAAGCAGGAGGAGCAGCAGGCAGAGGAGGCAGGGAAGGCAGAGGAGGTAGAGGGAGAAGCAGGCTCCCTACTGAGGAAGGACCCCCCCCCCCCCCGCCAATGTAGGATTTGATCCCAGGATTCTGGGATCATGACCTGAGCCAAAGGCAGCTGCTTCACTGACTGAGCCACCCAGGCACCCCAGATTTGTTTGTTTGTTTTTGATAAATACAGTACTGTTATAAATATATGTTCTCTTGTGATTTTCAGAGAACATTTTCTTTTTCCTAGCTTACTTTATTATAAGAATACAGTATAGAATTCATATAACATGCCAAATATGTGTGAATCAACAGTTTATGTTATCTTTAAGGCTTCTGATGAACAGTAGTCTGTAATTAGTTAAGTTTTGGGAGAGTCAGAAGTTATAGCAGATTTTCTACTGCATGGGGGTCGGTACCCCTAACCCCTACTTGGTTCAAGAGCCAACTTTAATTAAATTGCTAGCAGAGGTCTAGTTAAAAATGCAATTAGTGGTTATCAGCTACATATGATCATTTTAAGCTCATTAAGCCTGGGTCATTAAAGGTCACTTAAATAGATGTGCTTAAAAGCATGAAGAGACGGGATATTACTAGACAGTCTAAAGAGACAAGGTTGGCATCCATTCCATGGGCTGAAAATAACGGAACTTAAATCCTATCACCTTTGGAAAGGGTTTCATGTACTTAAAATCAAGGAGTCAAAAACTAG
Organism: Mustela nigripes; assembly: GCF_022355385.1. Classification (NCBI taxonomy): domain Eukaryota; kingdom Metazoa; phylum Chordata; class Mammalia; order Carnivora; family Mustelidae; genus Mustela; species Mustela nigripes. The sequence continues at coordinate 164,234,728 of NC_081560.1, read as the reverse complement.
GTGAAATGAAGAGGTCATCCACGAGGAAAACTCTGGGCTTCTCTGACAGGTCAAACCAATCTGGTAAGGAGTGGCTTCCTTCTCCCTAGACCTCATAAGAGTCCAAGTTACCTTAACTTAAAGGTGGCTCGACTCCCGGACTCCACAAGCCACACTCTCATTCCCCCGCTAGTTTCCCTCCTTTATCCTACCCTCCAGAGCAATAAGCATTATGTCTTTCTCCTCTTCTGTGGCATATATTAAGCCAGCACAAAGGCCCCTCATCTATACCAAGTCCCAGCTTCCTTTTCTTCAGTCTAAAAGTTCTTCTAAGAGCACTCCATTTCTTCCACTTTCTTTTTTGTCTGGACCTACTCTAGGGTGTATGTGTGTGTTTATTGGGGGTTTTGTGTCGTAGGGCCACGTGTAGTCTCATCCTTGCGAGCCTTGTGTCCAGTGTCTCCTCCTCCATGCCATGATCCTGGGTTACCCTTCTTTTTTCTCCTGATTGAGCTCTTCTTGTATTCCAGGCACTGTGCCATTTAATTCTCAGAACAACCCTGTCCGTAGTCTCCACCCCAAACCCTTTTAAAGGCATTACAATTTGAGGATTTTGGTAATTGTATACAGCTGTGTAAACACACACACACACACACACACACACACACACACACACACGCACACATCCAGGGGATTAGGATCTAGAACAGTTCCTTCACCCTAAAAGTGTCCTTACACCCCTTTGCAGTCACATATGTATTTTTTTAATGGGATAATTTTGTATATACTATTTTGTAACTTGAATGTTTCTCTTAACAAGATGCTAAACATCTTCTGGTGGCAATTCGTATAGTTTCACAACATAACTTTAATGTTTGTATCAGAGTCCATTAAACGAATGTTTCATAATTTACTTAACCAAAGTCCTTTAGTCAGGTATCTACCTTTTTTTTTTTAAACAATGTCCTACTCCCTCTTCCGAGAATTATGTTGTTTTTAAAAAATTTTTTATTCTACTAGTCTAGTTTGGTTTTATTCATATCTGATATTTCTTTGTTTTGGTAACTCTGTGTCCCCTTACTACCTGTTAAATGTTGGTACTTCCCAAGATTCTGTCGTTGAATCTTATCTGTATCCCTTCCTAGGTTACCAATTTCCTTTCTAGTTTCATTAGACACTCTTTGGCTCTCCTCTTTCATTTCTGAAGACCAAGATCCTTATTCCCTACTGTCTGCTGGGTATTCTTTCCAGGTCGATATTCTTCTGATAACTCAGACTTCCCAAGTCAAAACTTGAACTCCTATTCCTTTTCCAAAATCTGCTTCTTTTTCTCTCTCTCCTTCTCTCCTGGACTCCCCCTGTTGCTCCCCCTCCTTCTGCCCCAACAACCACGTTTCATGGAGTACGTGTTAACCCTTGCAGTCACCGAGAGGAATCTGAAAGTCCTCTTGAAGTCCTCTCTCATCTCACATTGCCCATTAAGTGCTATTGATTTTGACTCAGCCTGTGCCCTTCCTATCCATTTCTACTGTAACTCTCCTGGTTTTTAGGTTCCATGATCTGCTAACTAATCTTCCAGCCCCCTAATCTAGTCGTCCTTTGATCTGTTCTTAAGGCTAGCGCCAGTGAACTTTCGGAAACACGGAGATTATTTTCTTCTACCGCTTATAGAAGCAAGCCTAGACTCTCGGGGCCAGACTTCTGGTCCTCCTTTCCACCCTTCCTTCCCGAAACTCTCCCACTCCTCCTTTCTGTTCGGGCCACATCAGCCATGAACGGTTCTCCCGCGCATCCGTGTTTCCGCTTTACCCTGTGACTAGCCAGTCTTCGGTCTGTTTTGCGGAGTCTTTGCTCCCTGCTTGGTACAGGGCAGGTGTCGGCGCTATAGCAGCCGAGATCACAACTAGCGCTGCCTATCGGCCTGTCCTGGTTAGCGAAGGCTCACACCACCTCAAAGGCAAGCCCTGGATTTCAGAGCCCATAAGGGTGAAGTAGGGGCTGGCAGCGAGGAGGTTAAGTTAAAAATCTCCCTTTACGTCTCTTTGCAGCAGAGAAGCGCTGGTTCTGCGCGGGTAAGGAACAGCGTTCGCCGTTCCTACGTTTCTGTAGTGCAAGACGTCTTGCCAACGGAAGGGCATTTTGGTATCTTCCCCATTCCTGAGAAGGGTAGACTGAGGTCTAGAAGAGCAGAGCTCTGAGTCAGGGTCCCCTCCCTAAAAGAGGCGACAGCCGGCCTGCGATTCAAAGAGAGAGAGGCTGTAAGGATAGCACCTCCTGATTGGTGCCGGCGGAGTCAGACAAGCTTGGGGGCTGCTGATTGGTCGCGGCTTGATCAGGCGCTGTTGGGCTGTTGTAAATGTAAATAGCTCTGTGACCGGCAGTAACCCCGGTGGGCGGGGGTGGAGCGGGAAGCTCTCCCTCTCCATTCAAGTCTGCTACCAGCCAGGCCCAGACAGGCAGGCTCTTTCGAGAGGGGGCTGGGCAGGAGGAGGCCAGGGGCTGTCATTGGAGATCTTCAGCTGGAGCTGAGAGTTGAGACCAGCCGCGGGGTCTGAGCCAGGGCTGGCAGCTTCCACACAGAGATGCTTCCTTTCTGCACTCAGCTTTGACTGTTTAAGAGGATTTAATGGAATGTTCTGTGTGAAGATGGAGGCGTTGCAGGGCACAGAAGGGTGGTTTATGGGGTAACCGAAATGGCCGGAGTGGGTGTGTCTCAGGGAGATGGGAGCTAGTCCTTGCCTGTCCCTGGTCACAGCGTCCTGTTTTTGGAAAAGACAAGAGTAGGGACGTAGCTTCAGGCAAGGGAGGTCCCTTGTTGCTCAGTGTTCCCTGATGATGGCCTTTCCACTAGAGGTGTGGCCTTTCTCCCACCCAGTCTAGGGGAAATGGAAGTCTGTGGGGGACTGGCTTTGTGGAAAGTAGAGAAGAGAGGAACAGATGGGTACATGTTAAGGATAAGGGCTGACGCTCACACATTGCTCGTGGAAATGTCAACCGCTGCAGCCCCTGTGGAAAACAGTTTGGTGCTTCCACAAAAAGTTAAACACAGAATTGCCCTATGGCCCAACTCCGTTCCTAAGTATATGCACAAATGAATGGAAAGCAGGTGCTCCAGTATAGAACAGCCAAAATGTGGAAACAACTCAAATGTTCATCAGCCGATGAATAGAGAAACCAATTGTGCTGTTTATGTACAATGGAATATTACTTGGCAGTAAAGAGGGATGAGGCTACAGTGTGCATGAACCCGGAAAGCATTATGCTAAGAAAAGGAAGCCAGACACACAAGGTCCCTTTGGCAGGATTCCTTTTATATGAAATATCCTGCATAGGTAAAGTAATAAGCAGATTGGTGGCTGCCAGGGGTTGGGGGTCGAGGGAAGGGAGGGGATGGAGAGTGACCAGTTAACAAGTACAGAATCTTCTTTTGCGATGATGAACATGTTTGGAACTCGTTAGAGTGGTAGTTGCACAACACAGTGAATGCGCTAAATACCACCAAATTGTTTCCTTTAAAACGTTAATTTCATGGCATGTGAATTTGACTTTAATTTAAAAAGATCTACCTATAAAGCCAACAAACCAAAAGACAACAGGGTGAATCCTTACTGTTGTCCAGAATTCCCCAAGAAAGGAATGGGACTTTCAGGAGCCATTCGGCACCCTCCCCCACCTTTCACTTTCACTTTCCTCTCCGTGGTGCTCATTTCCTCTGGTTGGTCACACAGTTTTTTTTTTTAAAGCTTCACATGGTCCTGGCTGCTCACCGATCAGGTGGGAAATGGCCCGGAGGGAGCCGAGGGAGAGGGCCCCCGGGCCCCCCGCCCCAAACTGTTGTAGCCTGGACGGGGAGCCGCTGTGAGTCAGCACAGCAGACACTTGGCCTTTGTGAGCTCTCTGTGGCCTGGGCGTAGCAGGCTGGCGGGCGAGGACCAGGCCCTGTCCTGAAAAATGGGGGGGGGGGGGGGCGGGGCTCTGCCTCCAGCAACCCCAGTATAGAATCTCCGCTCCCTGGAGCCTGCAATTAAAGCCTGTGGTATTTGCCCTAAAGTTGGTATACAAGAATCAGCACTTTGCCTGTCCGCCCACAGCACACAAAGTTAACTACAGGTCACAGAATACGGCTCCTGCTCCCTGTGACATGTCCACAGTTGGTGGCAGCAGGCAGAATTTAATACAAGACATGTGATGTTTTAGTAATTTTATCAACCACCAACTGTTTACGGGCAGGAGATACTCTAAAAGAAGATGCCCTTGGGGTGCCTGGGTGGTTCAGTGGGTTAAAACCTCTGCCTTCGGCTCAGGTCATGATCTCAGGGTCCTGGGATTGAGCCCCACATCAGGTTCTCTGCTCAGCAGAGAGCCTGCCTCTCCCCCACCCCCCTGCTTGCCTCTCTGCCTACTTGTGATCTCATCCTGTCAAATAAATAAAATTTTAAAAAAGAGAAGATTCCCTTAAGGATCTCAAAACCTGGCAGGAGGGTGGAGTATGGTTTAGAAAAGCATAGAGGAAATGTCACAGATGTTTCTACCATTTGAGAAGCAAGCTTCACTCAGGTGTGGTTGAAATGGGTCAGGAGGTAGAGTGATTTGGGTTCTTCTGGAACAGAAGACTCATCTGCAGTTTGACTTTGCAAAAATTGAGCTCCCTGCCCTTACATCCTGGCTTGTCTGAGTATAACTGACTACCACAGGGCGTATACTAGAATATATGGGACTCACACTCTTGGGCTTTGGCTTGTCATCTACTCTTCACCCAACAGAGTCACGAATGACCACAATTCTGGAGCTGAATCACAGCACCATCAATCGCTCTCTCATAGCCTGACTTCTCTCCAAGTGAATTCAAAGACGTTATCAGTAAAGTTGGGGTAATCATTAGTACCTACTTCCACCGGGCTGTGTGGTAAATGTTGTTGTATCGTTGTGTACCTAGGTTGGGTGGATGCAGACTTTGGATTTACTGCACCAAAAGGCTGTTAGATTTGCATGACATGCTCAACCCCTTTAACTAATGTAGAATATGGTATATGGTATATGGATTCTTCCAAGACTTTGGTTTGGCAAGAATATCATCCTAGACTTTTTTTTTTTTAAATTTTAAAAGATTTTATTTATTTATTTGACAGACAGAGAGAGATCCTAAGTAGACAGAGAGGCAGGCAGAGAGAGAGAGAGAGAGGTGGAAGCAGGCTCCCTGCTGACCAGGGAGCCCAATGTGGGGCTCAATCCCAGGACCCCGGCATCATGACACGAGCCGAAGGCAGAGGCTTTTACCCACTGAGCCACCCAGGCGCCCCTCACTCTAGACTCTTTTTAGCTTTGCAGCATGTGCCTTTTCTCATGTGACTGGTGTCTCTTGTCTCCTTGCAGTTTGAGAACAGAGACCACATCACTATATAATTACGAAAATATTGAGTGCTTCTTTTGATTATACATGAGTTTGAATCTCAGCTATTTACAATTAATGGTAAAACCATTAAAACTGAGAATTTTTTCTCCTACTTTTTTTATTGAGATATAAACCAGAGACCATAAAAGTTGCCCTTTAAGTGTATGATTCAGTGTTTTTTTAGCATATTCACAGAGTTGTGCAACCACCATCACAATCTAACTTTAGATCATTTCATCATTCCCTCCCCCCTCAACAAAATCCGTGCCTCATTTCAACCCCTAGCCCCTGCCAACCACCAGTCTGTTTTTGTCTCTGGATTTGCCTGTGCTGCATTTCACATAAATGGAACCATATAGAACATGGTCTTTTGTGTCTGGCTTCTTTCCCTTAGAATAATGTTTTCAAAGTTTATCCATGTTGTAAAGGCATCTGTAAGTTGTGTGTGTGTGTGTGTGTGTGGCTGAATACCATCCCATAATATGGCTATACCACCTTGTGCTCATGCATCACTTGGTGAAACTTGGGGTTGTTTCTAGCTATTGTATGGTAAATAATGCTGCCATGAACTTTCATGTACAAGTTTATGCGTGGGCATGTGTTCAGTTCTCTTGGGTATGTACCTAAGTATAAAACTGCTGGATCATATGGTAACTGTGTTTTATTTAACCTTTTGAGGAACTGCCAAACTGTTTTCCAAAGTGGCCACATAATTTTAGATTCCCGCCAGCAATACATGAGGGTTCCAGTTTCTCTACATTCTCATCGACACTTGTTATTAACTGTCTTTTCATTAGAGTCATCCTAGTGAGCTGTGAATGGTTTCTCACTGTGGTTCTGACTAGCATTTCCTTGAGAGCTATACTGAACATCTTTTCATGTGCTTATTGGTCATTTGTGTATCTTATTTGGAGAGATGGTGGTTCAAACATTTTGCTTACCTTTTTTAAAAGATTGTATTTATTTATTTGACAGAGAAAAAGAGATCACAAGTAGGCAGAGAGTCAGGCAGAGAGAAAGGAGGAAGCAGGCTCCTTGCTGAGCAGAGAGCCTAATGCGGGGCTCCATTTCAGGACCCTGAGATCATGACCCAAGCCAAAGGCAGCGGCTTAATCCACTGAGCCACCCAGGCGCCCCCATTTTGCTTATTTTAAAACTGGGTTGTCTTTTTTTTATCATTAAGATGTTCCTTTTTTCTTTTTCTTTTTTTTTTTTTTTTTTAAGTAAGTTCTACACCATATTTGAGGCTTGAACTCACAACCTGGAAATCAAGAGTCACATGTTCTTCTGATTGGGCCAGCCAGGTGCCCCTGTGAAATCTCCTTTTGTATTCTGGGTGCCAGTTTTTTTTTTTTTTTAATCAGATATAGGTTTACAAATATTTCTTCTCATTCTGTGGGTTGTCTTTTTACTTCCTTTTCTTTTCTTTTCTTTCTTTTTTTTTTTTTTTAAGTAAGTTCTACACCATATTTGAGGCTTGAACTCACAACCTGGAAATCAAGAGTCACATGTTCTTCTGATTGGGCCAGCCAGGTGCCCCTGTGAAATCTCCTTTTGTATTCTGGGTGCCAGTTTTTTTTTTTTTTTAATCAGATATAGGTTTTAAAATTTTTTTTTTTTTTTTTTGGGTTTCTTTTTTCTTCCTTTTCTTTTCTTTTTTTTTTTTTTTTTTAAAGATTTTATTTATTTATTTGGGAGAGAGAGCACAAGCGAGGGAGAAGCAGGGTCCCCACTGAGCAAGGAGCTCACAGTGGAGCTCCAACCCATTACCCTAGGATCATGATCTGGGTCGAAGGCAGACGCCTAACTGAGTTAGCCATCCAGGTGCCCTGTCTTTTTACTTTCTTGAGAGTATCTTTTGAAACACAAATTTTTACATTTTGATAAAGTCCAATTTATCAATTGGATAAGTTGCTTAGGCTTTGATATATCATATCTAAGAAACCATTACCTAAACCAAGGTTATAGAGATTTATACCTTTGTTTTCTCTTAATAGTCTTATAGTTTTAGCTGACCCATTCTGAGTTAATATTTATATATGATGTGAGGTAGTAAGCCAACCACATTCTTTTGCATGTGGATATCCCAAGTGTCCCAACACCATTTGTTGAAAAAAACTATTTTCATCATTGAATTGTCTAAGCATTTTTGTCAAAAGTCAGTTGACTATAAATGTATGGGTTTACTTCTATATTCTCAATTCTGCTCTATTGATTATATAACTGTCCTTATACTGGTACTCTACTGTCTTGGTTACTGGGCCTTTGAAGTAATTTTGAAGTGAGCAAATGAGTCCTCCAATGTGTGCTTCTTTTTCAGGTTTGTTTTTCAGGTTTAACTATTCTGGGTCATTTCAATTTCCGTATGAATTTTAGGATCAGCTTGCCAATTTCCATTAAAAAAGGCAATTGGAAAAAAAATATATGATTGAGCAGTGAGGATCTGATCAGTTATTTTCCTTCTTTTTTGTCTTCTGAAATGTCTTCAATAAAAACCTACCATAGTATTATTTGAAGCATTAAAAAAAAAGGCAATTGGAATTTTGATAAGAATTGCATTGAATCTGCAGATAAATTTGGGCTATATTACTAATTTCCATCTTCCAGTTCATGAACATGAGATTTCTTTCCATTTATTTATGTCTTCTTTAATTTCTTTCTTTCTTTTTAAAGATTTTATTTATTTATTATTACTTTTAGAGATTTTATTTATTTATTTGAGAGAGAGAGAGCGAGCTAGACAAAGCATAAGCGGGCAGAGGGAGAAGCAGGCTCCCCATTGAACAATCCCTGCCCCAACCATGGATGACTAGATCCCAGGAGCCCAGGATCATGACCGGAGCTGAAGGCAGTGACTAACCAACTGAGCCCCCTAAGCACTCCTAAGAGGTTTTTTTTTTTTTTTTAATAAAATCTTTTTTTTTAAGATTTTATTTATTTATTTGACAGAGAGAGAGAGAGATCACAAGTAGGCAGATAGGCAGGCAGAGAGAGAGAGAGAGGGGAGAAGCAGGCTCCCTGCTGAGCAGAGAGCCCGATGTGGGGCTCCATCCCAGGACCATGACCTGAGCCAAAGGCAGAGGCTTTAAACCACTGAGCCACCCAGGTGCCCCCCTAAGAATTTATTTTTAAGTAATCTCTAAACCCAGCATGGGGCTTGAACTCACAACCTCGAGATTAAGAGTTACATGCTTTACTAACTAAACCAGCCAGGGACCCCTTCTTTAATTTCTTTCAGTGACATTTTGTGTTAACTATGTACCATTTTTTTTTCTTTTAAGATTTTATTTATTTATTTGACACAGAGAGAGAGAGCTCACAAGTAGGCAGAGAGGCAGGCAGAGAGAGAGGGAGAAACTGGTTCCCCACTGAGCAGAGAGCCCGATGCGGGGCTTGATTCCAGGACCCAGAGACCATGACCCAAGCTGAAGGCAGAGACAAACTCTGAGTGATCCAGACGCCCCAACTATGTACCATTCTTATGGGCTTCTACTGCTAGGTTTATTTCTACTTATCCTATTCTTTTTGATGCTGTTACAAGTGGAAGTCTTCTCTTAATTTCATTTGTATATTATTTATTGCCAGTTTATAGAAATACAATTGATTTGTTTTTGTGTTTTGATCTTGTATTCCTGCACCTTGGTGAATTTATTAGCTCTAATAGTTTTTTCCGCGTGGATTCTTTTGGATTTTCTTATATATATATAATCATGTCATTTACATACAGAGATGGATTTACTTCTTACTTTCCAATTTGGATGCCTTTTCTTTCTTTTTCTGCCCCGGCAGATACTTCTAGGGACTATCTTGGTTCTTCCTTTAGGGAAGAGGGAGAAAATTGGTGGCAATTGGGCATCAGAAATCTCATTTCTATGCTCTTCTTTATTATTATTTTGAATTATTTTATCCTTGTCCCATGGTTAAACCTTGGTTATTAAGTAGAGCCTTAACCTATTTCTACCTCCACACACAAAACACATCAAGAAGAGTTCATTATCTTGCCCCCTTGGGAGCTCTTTTTGTCCAACTCAGCCTTACAGGGAGTTCATTATGTATTCCTTTTCTCTCTTAATCTTGAATTCAACTGAACATTCTGGTCAAGCTCTAGGAGCTCTCCCTTTTCTTTCCCCTTCTTGGAACTTTTGCAGACAGGAATCGGGAAATTACCACAGGGTTAAACAGCAAATGTACAGAATACAGACTGCCTGGAGGAAGCAGAGAAGCCAGTACCATCAGGACAACCAGGCAGCAAAGAGGAGGAAAGGAAAAGAAAGTAGCAGAGCTTTAGTGAGAACAAATTTTATCAACTGGATGCCAGTTAATGAGAAACAAAGCTGATACTTGGAAGGAAGGGTGCAGTTTCCGAGCGTGGGAAATAGTCCAGCCTGAACATTTTATTTATTTATTAATTAAAGATTTTATTTACTTATTTGAGAGAGATTTATTGAGAGACCACAAGGAGGCAGAGAGAGAGGAGGAAGCAGGCTCCCTGCCGAGCAGAGAGCAGGATGTGGGGCTCGATCCCAGGACTCCAAGTTCATGACCTGAGCCAAAGGCAGCAGCTTAACCCGCTGAGCTATTGGGGAGCCTGGGTGGCTCAGTGGGTTAAAGCCGCTGCCTTCAGCTCAGGTCATGATCTCAGGGTCCTGGGATCAAGCCGAGAGCATCGGGCTCTCTGCTCAGCGGGGAGCCTGCTTCCCTTCCTCTCTCTCTCTGCCTGCCTCTCTGCCTACTTGTGATCTGTCAAATAAATAAATAAAATATTTTTAAAATATATTTCAAAAATATATTTTAAAATATATTTTAAAAATATTTTATTTATTTATTTGAAAGAAATCACAAGCAGGAGGAAAAGTAGGCAGAGAGAGGGTGGGTGGGGAAGCAGGCTCCCTGCTGAGCAGAGGGCAGGATGCGGGGCTTGATCCCAGGAGTCTGGGATGGTGACCTGAGCGGAAGGCAGAGGCTTTAACCCACTGAGCCACCCAGGTGCCCCCAGCCTGAACATTTTAAACAAAACAGAGAGAAAGGAGTGGAAAGGCAGATACTGGTGAAGAGAATGCCACTACCCACTCAGGTTATTAAGGCCTGACGAGGCCTCCATGAATAAAGACTTGATTTTGCATGCTCGGAATTACTCTGAAACAATCTTGCTTCTCATCCAAGGTGAGGGCAACCTGTATCAGCGAGCAAGGAGAGCTGGTTTTGGGGAACTCAGAAGCCTAGGCATTGTGAAGGCGGCTCCTACCGGAAGACGGAGCTTCTTCAAACTGTAAAAAGTCTACATTCTCTTTTCTATGTTCTAATGAGGATTCTCAGGTAAGTGGTAAAGGCTAAGGCTTTTCCACCTTAAGATCATGCAGGGCTCTTTATCTTGGGAGCTTACAAACCTTCCCTTGGATTGTTTTTCTTTTCTTCCTGCTGTGGTTCATCAGCATTTTCAGGAAGCCACTGAATTCCCAGGAGGGACCACATTTCTTCATGTTTCTTTGGATGATTGACCTAGACTGCCCAGCCTGGGCCACTCCTGCTGTTCTCTTCCTCTCTGTCTCTTGTCTTGGGCCATGTGACCATGTGACACACCAGACACCTGGCATTTCCCCAGGGCTGAAGCGCCAACTGGTGTAAATGTGTTTGACTTCATGGCAGCAGACTCCTGGTTTCCTGCTGCCAAGGCTGCATTTAACCTAAAGTTACCCTTAGGCAGGGCAGCGGGTTACCAGGGTATGAGTCAGCCGGTGTAGCATCTGACTTCTTTTTTACTCTTAAAGGTACCTGGAACAGGGACAGTCAGCGTGGTAGACCATAGAGATAAGTTCCAGGAAACTTTGAATCGCAGCCAAAAATCACCCAGACACAATGCAATCAGATTCACTTCACTTTTATTATGAACAAACACAATTTCAGATCAGTACAACTAAGCTTCAGAGTTGATATTAATAGAAATTATTCCAAAATTATCCTTAGGTCACAAATAACTACTATCCCACATAAAAGGGGAAAAAAATCCCACCCAATCAAGGAAAAGGTATCCTGTGTATCGTTTCCATGGCAATAAGTTTATGCATTCTCAAATTTTGTCTGGCTAGTTATCCACCACTAATCCAATGGATTTATCCAATCTCTCAGAGAGAATCATATCGATTAATGATAGCATCCGGGACACACGGTTCATGGTGGACACAAGTTCACGGTGGATACTGCTACTATAAAAATACTCAGGACTTAAAAGAATTCCTCTGCTGAAGGATCCCAAAATGCTTTATAAAAAGCATTAGTCACGCCTCAAAACTGCCCTGTGAGGTAGGTCAGTATTATTATCCCATTTTAACAGAAGGAAAACTGAGGCACATTATAGTTAAGTGACTTGCCCAGGGTCACACAGCAAGTCAGTGGCACAGTGGTAGGAGAGGCGCTGGCCTTAACCACCCGCGTCATGTGGACACCTTGCTTTCTTTGACCTTCCACGCTGACCCATTTGAGCTATACTCACAGAGAATACACTCAGGATACTAGCAAACCAAGGAGAAAAAGTTTCCATTTTAAATGCTACAACCATCTTTTAATCTAAAAAATATCGTAAATCAAATACATTCAGATTACTTCCACCCTCCATCAAATTTGGGCACTTAATAAAAACAGCCCTAAGAAAAGTTTCCAAAATGAAGCCCAGAAGGGAATCCTGTGAACAGCTACACTGATCATTCTCCAGCCAGGCCCCCTCTTCTACCAGCCACTTCTGCAGGGTCTCAGGTGCAAAGGAACTCCACGGAGGGAGGGAGGAGGGAGTGAGAGCAGGCTCATATGCAACACTGATTAGAAAAGATGTAAGGCACCCAAATAAGTTGTCGGCACACCCACAAAGCAAGGACTGTTAGAATTTCAGACTTGAGTTTCTGGATCATTAATGTGTCAACTGAACTCAGCTTTAAAATCTTGAAGACAAGTTTTCCTTACTTAGCAGACACCCCTCTACCTCCACATTCTCCTATACGGAGGGGCCCTCGGCCTGAGGACCCTGTCCAACCTTGTGTAGGGTCATGGTACGGACCAGATCCCTGGGACAGGATTAGAACAGAAAGATAGACTTGGTTTTGGTCCAAAATTATAAAGCAGGCATCTGATAACCTGTTGAACTGAAACTACCCAACAGGCATTTCCAAGGGCTAAGTCCACAAGCCAGCAGATCTGAACTACAGTGATGTTCCATTAGACTCTTTTCTACTGAGAGGAACAGCTCTAAAGGTGTGGATGCCTTTAGTCCACTTGTAGCCTCTGGCTATTCAATACATACAGGAGGAAAGGCCCTCTTCCCTTCCACTACTGGGGCTCCACAGTACAGAGAGCATTTGGTATTATACATTTCCAATCTTTCAGAGAGTAAAGCCAGGCTTTTGCATTGATGACTGAGATACAGGGACAGGGGTAGTCCAAGGTTCTCAAAACACTGATGCTTTTCTTCAGACCTCTTCTACACTACCCTGGCTGTGGCCCTAGGCTGTTGGTGGGGAATGCTGGTTAGCTTGCCAAACAGAAATGCTGTTCAGCAAAGTTCATGGCATTTCAGATCCCAAGTCTCAGGCTTTGCAATACACCCTGACTCCAGGGAACAGGGCCTCCTTTTGCATGAGGCACTTTGGAACTTTCCTTTGCTTCTTGTGCTTCGCAGTGAAGACTAGGCTCCCTCCTACTTCTACAAGCATTGCACTGTCCGCTGGGAGCACAGACTCGGGCTGGGCAGGCGTACCGAGCGGGACAGAGGAGGCTAAAAAACAAACCCTTTTCTTGCTCCATGGCTGCCTCACTGGCACAATCCAAGCCTCTGGCCTGGTTGTGCCTCATGAGAGTGCCTGAGCCAGGGATGTTTCTAGTAAGGTTTGCCAGCCTCCTCTTGAGTCATCAGTGTGGCAGGGGAGCTCAAGGGTGTAGGTGGAGGGCCTCTGGAGGCCAAGTGAAAGTGGTAGCTAACTTTATAAAGAGAAACAGTGGTGCAGTGACCCTGAGCGTTCTGTCTGCAGGAGAGGGAGCTGCCTGGTGAGCAAGAACCATCACTACCTCCGAGTACACACAGAGGAGGCTTCCTGTCCAGAGAGAGAAGAAGACATCAGGGAGAAGACAGAACCAGGGAGGGGAGGGATGCACAGATAGGGTAGAGCCAGGAATCAAACCCCACAGTAATTAATAAGAGATTCCTACCTCGCCCCCCAGGCAGTCCTACACTTTACGCTAAAAGTTAACTGAGAAGGACTGGGAGAAATGGTTCAGCACTGCAGGGAAAAGCCTTCTAGTTTGTACTCATTCCAAGGAGAAACTAGAATGAATGAATGAACGTAACATTTCATTTGTTTGTATAACCAGCTTCTAAATCAGGACACCCAATGACTTACTCAGCAGTAACCTTCTGAATCCCCTGGCAATGTGTTCTCGGAGCCCTTCCTTTGTAAAGTCATCTCTTAGGAACTGCCAACAGACCTAGCCCTGAACCTCTCCATCTCCTGTCCAGCAGTGAGAGGAGAGTAGACAACCCACCTCATTTCTCCTCTCCTTCAAGCACCCCTCTTTCAGAGGGAAATACCCTAAGTGAATTACTTGAACGTTCCAAGCAGAGTGTGTATGTATATATATTTTGATGTTGAACCCAACTCCACCGCTTAGAAGCCTTCCTTTTTTGGAAGACTGCTACGCTCACCACTATGCCACAAACACGTTCCTTTTTTGGATGTCTGGAAATGCTTCAGACACCTTATTACCATGATGGGAGATGACCGATGGCCCGAGGATGGCAGAGCAGAAAGATGAAAGAATTTTGATGATTCAGTGATCTGCTAGATTCTCCCAATTCTGGAAACAACCAACCTCAAGATTTCTCATCATATGGAGTAAGAAATCTTCCTGTTATTCAAGGAAAAAAAAAAAAATCCTTCCCCAGGAGAGACCACTTTTACTACAAACTAAATGCTGCTTCTTTATCTCCAACCTAAACTACACTGGGACATTGAGATTTGCTTTTGTGTTCTAGCATTGCTGGGCTCTATGGCCATTCCCTATTCAGAGTGAGGAGAGAAAGGAGGCATGCCGTCTGGTGGGGCTCCAGGTCCTCACTAGGCAAGCAACCGTGTGTATCCAATCCCAGCAGGAGCTCCCTGCCTTGTTTCCCACCTCACCCCATCTTTACCTCTCAATCATACCATGCACGCGAACTCTCTCCCCTGCCGGTTTACCTGCTTTAGAAGCTTTGTGCCAAATAAAGTTATTTTCCATTCCAACTCGCAAAAGCCTGAGCTGAAGATAATTAACATGGGCCTTCCCAGAAGGTATGTTCTCATACCTCTAGCATGAGCCACCTACCCTAAAGCTCAGGACAGCTCAAGGAAAGAGTTATGTGGGGCAAAGACCACTGATTCTGGACTACAGAGAGGTTGTCTAGGCTGTGGAAGCTGGACACCCACCCACGGATGACCAGCTGCTTGCCTGGGAGGCAATGAGCAAGGACAGAAAGGAAGGTGGTTAAGAACCAAACAGAGAAAAGGACAATGGGACTAGAAGAGAGAGAGGATAAGAGAGAACTAAGAATCTCGGCTTAGCATCATGAAGGCAGAGTTGTTGGCTTTCAATTTTAAAAGAATACTGTATTGGAACGGGTTAACATCATCATCTTTAGCATCCTGGTAGCATTATTCAGTAGTTAATAAACAGAACATTAAACCTGTGCCTGGCTGGCTTTTGGAAAAGGAACCCGAGGGACCCCAAACTCAGCCACTCTTGTAGCTTCCGTCTCCAGTTCTTTTAATCCTGGCCAAGACAGCAGCCTTGGATACTCTCTTCCGGTCATAAGCAAGACCAAGGGCAGCCATGCAATCAATAAAGAAGGTGGTGAGGTTGATGTGCCAGCGGTACTCGCTGGCAGAGTAGTCGTAGGGGAAGGAGTGGTGGTAGTTGTGGAAGCCCTCCCCTGGAACAAAAGCAAGGACAAGCGTTATGGAGCCGCACAGCACAATGTGGTGGTCTTCTTGGTCTTCTCGGTCTCCGCAGGCGGGGTGTCCAGCAGCCGACCTCCAATCTAGCAGAAACTTGCTGTTGCTGAACAGACAAGCAAGTCCAGTCTCTTCGGCTCTGAACCAGACTGATCGCCTCGGAGGCATCTTAAGAAATAACTGGGGAGACCTGGCCACCAAGTCTTTCTAGGAGCCTGTGTCAGAGCAGGACCAGGGATTCCTCTCAGAGGAGAAGCTGACTAGAGAGAAAGGGCTCGGTGCCGGGAAGGGATTTTAGGTGGGAAAGTTCCTTAAGTACTGGTCTGAGACCCCCAGAGGCTCTTGGGGTACAGAAGCACGTGTCAGGGTGGGGAGAGCAGAGGGTCCCGAATGAAGGACTTTGGCCGCGCTTCTTCCAACCACCTCTACGTGGGAACAAGGGGGGACAGTACAGACGGAACTAGGCAGTTAATAGCCCAATGTCAGGAGGAAAGGGGCCCAGTGCAGGGCCCCGTGTTTCCTCAGCTTCTACCAGTTTGGAATGAACTGCTCCGGCTTCTAGTTCTTTGAGCTTCCACCCTGGGGTGTGTTGGGTGGGCGGGGAGAGTCTAATAAAACAGAATTTCTCTGAGGGAGTAAGAATGAAAATGCTTAGATACTCCCTCTAACCTCTGAGGTTCTGAGAGGAGCGGCTCACTTTGCTGGGTTGAGGGAAAACAAAGACATTCTGGTGTCGGAGAATTTCAGGAAGAGGTAAAGCTCTGGCAACTCCACAAACTCAATCAAGAAGGTGGTGAGGTTGATGTTGCCAGCGGTACTCGCTGGCAGAGTAGTCGTAGGGGAAGGAGTGGTGGTAGTTGTGGAAGCCCTCCACAGGGCTTTCTTTTCCACGGAAAGCAAGTTCTCCAACCCTTGGCAGAACTCTTCTTTTGCATGGTATTCAACAATTAACAATACGGACCCTCCTAAAGCTGGGGGAAAGCTGGGTCAAGAACAGCTAGTAAAAGAGCACAGTGAGCTCTTTGAAGATAAAAGAACCCCGGGAGAGTAGTAATATTAATAACAAGCAAGTGAAGGAAGTCCTACAGAGTAAATGACACCATCCAGGGCAAGTCAAGGTCTGTCCTCTCCGTGTGACACCTGATTATTCAGTGTGAACTGAGGAGGAGGCAGGGATAACCACCGGGCCAAAGGTACTGACAGGATTACTAATTTCCATAAGTGGCTTTGTACCAGGGCTCCGTGAAAGCTCGATACAGACCTCTACTTATCAGATTTAAAACGGAATCGGATCCACACCCAGCAGAGAGACAGAAAAGAGGAAGGTCCACAGATAGAACAAAGGACAAGACTTTGCAACTGGGGCAGCAAGATACCTCGGGAGAAAGGCTCCAGGGAGGAGGTCAGCTTTGACTTCGAGCAAATGAGCATGTGACTGCATGGCAGGTCACTCAAGAGGAACAGATTAGACTGGCAGATAGAAGCTAGCGCCAGCAGAACAAAGGTGCAGGTGATTAAGGGCAGAGACAGGGAGCAGAGCCGCCATTCTGAACCGATGCTCATAGAGAGGCTGGAGTTGGGGAAGCTCAGTGTAGACCCTGGGGTGACGTGGGACAAATCTCATTCTAGAAACTTCTATTTCTAGGAAAATCTCAGACTTACATAGCCGAAGTGATTGATTTCAAACATGGGCCAAAGGAAGAACAGGCGCAAAGGTAGAAAGTGAATGATGTATGAGAAGGCAGAAGACTGGAAAGAATGCCTCAGTCCACACAGGAGAGAGAGCCGGGGTTGAGAATCTAAAGGAAGATTTTCTAAAGAGAGAAAGCAAAGGCGAGGCTGTGGTGTGCAGAAACGTGTGCACCAGTGAGGCTGCCTAGATATACTGTACGACCAGTGATGGCACCTGATCGCTGGTGAGGAAGAGGCCACAGGGGTCTGCTTAAGGAAAATAAATTCCAGGCCTTGGTCAAGGTCTATATTTAGTTGCCAGCAGTGACAAAGAACGGAGACAGATGGCAGAAGCCCGTTGTCTTAGGCTCTGCCTAGTGGGACTGGAACAACAGAAAGAAATTCACAAATAGTCAGCATTAGCTCCGCCAGCAGGCACTTGTGAGCAAACCAACTACTTGAGTGGTGGTTCCTGAAGCCACGTTGTGGGTAAGGCTGCTCCCAAGCCGGAGAAAAAGACCGGACAAGAGATAAGACTGATAGGAGGTCATTAACCGCCATGAACAAGTGCTTTGATATCCTTCATACTGGCACCAGCAAGCCCTACAATACAGCATACACTTCAAATACGACCTACTCTACTCGAGTATAGCAAGAGAAAACAGAAGCTGATTAAATGTAATGACAAGGAGTTATTCTACATTTTATAGAGCCTATTTCTTTTTTTTAAGAGTTAAGATTTACTTAATTTTTTTGAGAGACAGAGTGTAGTGGGGAAGGGCAGAGGCAGAGGGAGAGAGAATCCCAAGCAGATTCCTCCGTGAGCTCAGAGCCCAACATGGGGCTTGATCTCACAACCCCAAGATCACAACCTGAGGCGAAACCAAGAGTGGAGTCGGATGCCTGACTGACTGCAGCACCCAAGGGCTCCTATACTATGTATGAATATAAGACACAAGGCTCGCGGCCTATCCAGATGATCCTGTTGTTCCATTTATGCATTCCCTGCCCCAAGCAAGACTTGGGAGTCCGGCCCCAAAGGTGACTGGGAAAAGGAACACCCAAAGGGGCTGATCAAACATAGTGTTTGTGAAGGTTCTAGAACCTGAAATCAAAGGCACTGTTGCTTTTTACCCTTTCCTTTTTACATGAGACCTGCAGCCCAACTCCAAAGAGTCTTCTCATATACTGTCCTTTAGTGGAAAACTAGCCAGAAAGAAGTCCTAGAACAGGTTCATCTGGTTTTTCTGGCTCTTCGTCTAATACCCGAACCAGTGGCCCTCTAGCAAGGGTCTTGCTGTGGACAGTGGACTTACCTACAGCTCCCAGGGACACCAGGATGTTCTCTCGGGGGCTAATGTTCTTGTCGTAAGGGCGGTATCCGTACAGGTGGGCAGCGCTGTTCACCAGCCACGTGGCGTTGAGCACGATGGCGTAACGCAACAGAGTGGCGACGAACAAGCTGTTTCGAAAGGTCTCGCCCCAGCAATAGTAGGGCACCAAGGTGGGCAGGATAAAGCACATCAGCAGAATGCCGGATTTGTAGTACCTACAGTGAGAGACCAGACGCTGGGTGAGAGGGCAGAGGACGGCTCCTGGTCCCACCTGATTTTCCTCTGTAGCTGCTGGGACCGTCTCTTCCCCTCTACTTGAGTACCATGTAGCCAGAGGCACAGCAAGAGGGGATGGGGTGGGGCAATCTTTTGAGAACATCCCAGTTTTTAGAAAATGAGGTAATGAGGGGTTATATGACTTTTCTAGCATCACACCAGTAGGAACCGGTGGAACAAGGATTGGAAGGCTTGTCTCCAGCCTCTGAATCCACTGTTCTTTCTGACTGTAGCAGCACACCATCTTGGTGAAACAGGTGAGGTCCAGGTTACCAGCTCATAAACTTGAGTTCTCCTTCCCAGGCTGTTTTTCCATTCTGCCTTTAGGCTCCTTTCTCTTTTCTGTCCATGTTTTCTGCAGAGTCTAGGGTTTGTGTCTTGCCTCCAGGTCCCGCTAGCCACCTCAAAATCGTGCCTCTTCCTCCTCAGGCAGTCACTGTCCTTCAGGTACCCAAGCCCTCTGGAGGCCCCACGCCATTCTTCACTGTCTCAAATGTGGACCACGCCATTGACATTCCCAGGGAACGGATTTCCTGCTTCTCTTCAGCACTCAAGTCTTACACTCTTGTGTCATTAGTATTCCCTGCATCAGACTTTTGTTCTTGTCACTGCTTCTGCAGCACAGATCCCCATTAGCTCCGAACTCCTGGCCCTGCTTCTCACCTCTCTGACTTGGTGTTTTTCTTTTATTCAACCCTCCTGAGAGTAACCTTTCTAAAGCATACCTCCAGTTACACCACATTCCCGCTCAAAAAACCTGTAATGGGTTCTCACTGCCTATCGAATTAAATCCTAAATCTGCTTTTAAGGCTCTACAAGAATAGCATCAGCTTCTTTCTGGTCTTTCTTTGACCACACCCTACACTTCAAGCAGAAGGCCTTTGTTGCTGGAACATGCTTTCATGTTCTTTCTTTCTGTACTCTCCCTCCTGGCACACACCTGTGAAAATCTCTACCCATCAGTGGATTCCAAAGCTCTCTTCTTTATAAACCTTTCCCCAATGACCCCCACCCACTACACTATCTCCCTTTCCTTTGCGCCTCTCATTGGTAAAGAAAATATCTCACCACGAATCCTAGTTATGCAGACCCTCGGTTTTCTCTCTGCTTCCCAACAGGCTACAAGCTCCTTAAAGGTAAGAACTGTGACACATTCGTCTTTGTATCGTGACCATCCTCGGTCACTAAGTATTTGCTGAATCTAAGTGGTTTACTTAAGAGAACTCTGAGAGGAAGTACGACAGTCCACGGCCGTGAGCCTGTGGGCTATGAACTATTAGGGTTTTAAATTTAATTTGGAACATGCAAACCCAGTGTATTTCTCAGGTTAAGTTTATAAGCTCTCAGAGAAAAAAGGGGGTTCCCCAAACACCAGATGCCCAGCTCTGTTACTGTTTCACTTACCTTCTCTGGAACATCACCAGCTTCTCAGCCTTGAGGTCAGACAAGTCTAGCAAACCACCCTTCTCCTTGACAGCTGGGTGTTTGCGCACAAGCAGCCAACCCACGTGAGAGAAGAAAAAACCACGCCGGGAATTGTGAGGATCGGCATGAGTTTCTGAAAACTTGTGGTGGGCACGGTGATCTCGGGCCCATTCATACACGTCGTTCTGGAGGGACAGAGAAGAGGAATGTAGGCCTGGCCAGAGATTCCCTCTGCGGAGAATTCCAAGGGAGAGGCAACTCTAAGAGCCCTTGGCTCTCAAGCCCACCCTCACAGAATACCCAGGAGTCGGGGTACCTGAGGAGTCCTGCAGCGGGCCTCCTCTGCTCCCCCAACTTGCCACTGAAGCTTAAGTGGAAAAGCAATTTGAAGTCCCAGGACAGGTACCTGAGTAGGACTAGCCTCTTGAGGGTTACGGAGTGGGTAGAATGGGGAAGGAGATCGTACAGAGCTCGGTTTCATTAGAAAAGCATATGGCAATTCTTTAAGCAAGAAAAAAGCATCAGAGAAGGTCCTCATGGGGTGCCAAACCCCTGGGCATGGAGAGCCCGGGGCAGGCAGCCTGCCTCCCAGGTCCCGGTCGGTGGGTGAAGCTTCCGGGAGCTCCAGTCTCATGCCACACACATCATGGCACAGAAATCAGTCTGGACCGCATTTCCAAATGACCTCTGCGCTCCTCCGGGATTCTTTCAATGCCTTAAAGGATGTGCTAAATCTCCTCCTTTGCCCCACAAAGACAACATCAGGGCCTTCAAGGCATGAAGTGCTGTGACCCAGAGGATTAACTGACTGTGGCGAGTACCTGGGACACTGCCATGAAGAAAGGGATCAGTTCAGTTTCTTTCCTTTTTCCTCTCGCTCCCAACTAAGCCTCATACCCCTGGCCATCTTTTGTCCCTGGCTCCCCATTACCAACCAGGAGTTCCCTTCTCCCACTCCTCTGCATTCTGTCTCTGCTCCTCACCTTCTGCCTCAACAAACCTCAATTCTGGACTCAGCCAGGCTGGCAGCCTGACACAGGACCGTGATGTCGGTCCGCCTAACTTCTCAGTGACCCCAGTTCCTCGTCTGTAAAATGCGGGTCAGTACCTCCCTTCTAAGACTGTTGTGAGGATTTAATGAGCTAATTTATGCCAAGGGCTTAGAATAGTCAGGCACATGGGGCTACGGAAGTATTTGCTCTTACACCTGAGGACACAGAGTTCAAGAGTCTATGAAACATCAACCTACACCCTGTTGTGGAGGAATCGTAAGCTTTTTACCTCGAATCGTGAATTTATTGTTCAGCGCCTGCCCAGGAAACCAGGGTCAGTTCCTGGCTTAGGCACAGTAAGCCCTTATGATAAAGGACTACAGTGGCCCAGACTACGTGATAACAGAGGGACCTGAGGATCAAACTACCACCCCGTGACACTGAGACTATTACCTGTGTATCTCCTACTTCCCTCTTCCAGTGTGGACTTAGGGACTGGAACTGCGCTTAAGGTGACCGTAAGGGGAGAGGACAGCCAAGTGCTGTCTGCGTGTGGCTCCTCTCTAGGTGCTGAGCTTCTCCATTCTGCCCCGGGACCATCAGAAGAGCAGAGAGAAAAGAGCTGAGCAAAAAGGCAGCTTCTCACCTGGAAGGCCATCGTGTTGGCAATAATCAGGAAGACCCTCAGGGGCAGCCGAGCTTTGTAAGTCCGGTGACTCCACAGGCGATGAGCTCCTGCCGTTATGCCCAGAGCACTGAGCAAATAGTAGAGGTATCCTACACCAGGGAAAGTCAACGTGGTCAGTCACTCATCTGGGAAGGCATTCACACGGTGGCTCCCGTACAAGTCTGTGTGTTCTTTAGGCTTTGAGTGAGGATTTGTTTCACCTTGAACTCCGGGGATGCCCTGGTCTCCTCTGTCCCTTACTTTTACCCCTTGAAAAATACCATCACTGCCCATCCTCTGGAATTAGCTGAGTCCCAGACACTTGAGAAAGGCCAGGCAGAGAAGCAGGCTCTTACCACCACCCAGCTGGCTACTTGTCATTCTCCGTGGTGAGGGACACTGTCCCTGGTCCTATCTCCTTTGACCTTCAGCTAACCTTTTCCAAAGTTGTAAGTACCATAGACGACTCCTGCAAAGTTCACAACACATAAGCACAGGTGGTATTTAGCTACTTGAAAGCTAGGATGGTCTGAGCGCTGGCCAATTCAAGGGACCCTGAGCTCTCAGGGACACTCACAGGGCTCTGAATGATGGCTATGTACTAACTAGGGTTAAAGCATTTCAATATTCTAGCAGGCAGTGCAGTCCTATCAGGGGAAAAATCTGCCCTGTCTTAAGCTTTGCTAAGGACTTGATCTTCTCTGAGTCACTGAATACCTTGAATGGGGTTTAACATCCTCACGTTGCGGTGGAAGGAAGGAATACACGCTGAGAAGTGAAGTGTTTATCTAGGGTCAAATGGCTGGTGAGAAATGGAGGCATGGTTGGAGACCAGGTTTTCTGTCAACAAGCACTCTTTGTTCCTGCTGTCCTGTCCACCTCCCCAAGATACCCACATGGTTTCTCTGTCTCTCCTTTGCCATGTGCCTTGGTAAGCCCATACTCCCTCTGGCAAGGCTGATACTAGATGGCAGCAGGAAATCCTCCAAGTGTTGCTGAAACACCCCAGCACCGTCCGGCCACACCTTTCCTGGAGGCCTGCAGGATCTAATCTCTGCATGATATAGAGATACAGTCTCTAACTGGGAACTGGGTTCCTGGGTATACCCGTCCCCCTCTGTTGGCTCTAGCAGGCAGGGGCTGAGGCCTTGATAGAGCAGTGACTGTTGACAATGTTTCATTCCTGGGGAAGCAGCTAGAAACAATGGATCTTTAGTGGCCACAGAACTCAGTCGCAGTCAGAGACACTGAACAGTGTCAACAATTGTCCCGTGTTCTTCTCCAGCCATAGATACCAGTTTCCTAAACAACCCCCGTCCCCCTCCTCCCCTAATCCTATCTCCCTCCATGCTCTCCTATCCCTCCTCCAGGATCTGGAGGACAACCATGGAGCCAGAGTCTGTCCCAGCACAAGTTCTACCCACTGTCCCAAACTCTGGGCTGACATAAGGGCCTCCGGCAACTTGCTGGCCTCAGCCATGTGCTGACTCCGGGCACCTGGAAAAGTGAGAGTTGAGCCACAGCCCACCAAACATCAAGGAGGAAGAAAAATGGATTCGGGCCTGAAAGCAGAAGCACTCAGAAGCTCTGAGGTCCTCCGAGGTCTTCCACTGAGGACCCTGGCAAGTCGACTTAGAAAGTGCCTAAGATCGTAGTAGCATTACCAGGTCCTTGGGAAAAGAGCCCATACACTCCAGTGCCTTTTCCTACCAATCTTGAAAGCCTGTCTAACAGAAGACCGACCATAAGCCAGTGGGAGAGTCGTGTCTCTACTACCGTCCAGACTGCCGGCCTGAGTCAGGTCTCCTCATTTTGGTTCCAAGAAAGAGACCTGAGAAGTTTTACCCCTAGGCCCTCAGTGTTCCCAGAGATCGCTCTTTAGTCCTCCCCCTAAGGGCTCTTCAGAGAGGCGCTCAAAATTGCTCAGAGTCATGAGAAATACTGGAATCACAACCCGTCGCTAATTTAACACTGTCCTTAGGGATAAAACAAGAAAAGGTGAAGCCAAGCTCCTCAACTCTGAAGGTGGGGCCTCTGACCCTCCCATGCTCCTCCTATTCTGATTTCCCTTCCACCAGCTGGTCGTCTGCCTAAGTCATCCAGCATAGGGTCCAGAACAGGAAAAGAAAGTCCCCATCCAGTCCGTTTCTCTGTCCAAAGGCACGGTACACATCAGGGGCAAGACACCAAAAAGCTAGTGGGTGCAGCCTGGGCTTGGGGATCATCCTCTGCCTGCCCCTCCCCCCGCCCCAGCAGCCACGGGTGAGGAGCAATGAGCAGCTGTCTGGCCACACTCTGGGCTTCCAGGTGATAAAAACTACTTGTGAAGACTCCTCTACTGGGGAGAAAGGGTGGAGAGGGGAAGCCACAGTCTTCCCGGGAGACCCTCACTCCTGCTCGTGACCTCTCCCGCTACAGCTGAAGTTCTTCCCCTGCCTTCTCTGAGGGGCAGAGAACATGCATCCCCTGCTCTTTCCAGATAGAAGAGCCCCTCCTGGCCTGCAGATGAACTGATTCTCTGAGCCTGGCCGGCCCCAGCAATGACCCACATTGATCATCTAAGGAGAACTACCTTCCTAATCCTAAAAAAGCACTGTTGTCCCAGTTGTACCTGGAAAATCAGAAATCCCAGAGAGCGGATCTACCCAGCTGTACTTCTGTCTCTGGCACTCAAGAGGACTTCCCAAGACAACTACCTTTAGGAAAAAGAGGTCCTGGGGGAAGCAGCTACACCTGGGCGGTTCCACACACCATCCTCCAAGAGTGCAGCTGTTGGCAAGCACCCCATACCCAGGACTGTGCTGGAACCCCTCAAGCAGTCTTCTGGAAGGCAATCCTGAATCACCATTCTCAGAGAGGGCCAAGGCGGAGCCCCTGGGACACTGGGGCTCTCTGCTCCCACTTCCCCCTTCCCAAGTCTGGCTCTGGATAGCAGAGGGGAAAATGCCTGCAAAGCACATGTGTGTGTCCAGGGGGCAGGGCCCTGCATCAGCTCATAGCCAGGCATCCCGGAAAGAGCTGAGCTAAGGGCAGGTTAGAGACAAACTGGGAACTGTCTCCCTCACTGCCACAGCCTCGAGGCTGGGGCTGCTCAGGGCTCTCTTCTCTGGCCTGGGTGCCCCAGGCAAGGGGCTGGAGGGGGGCGGTGGTAGGGGGCACTTCATGACATTAGGAGACAAGAGCTGGAGCAGGCTAGATGGGAACTGGAAATGTTTCCTCGACCTCATTTCATTCCCAGAACACGTTCATTTGGTGGCATGTATAGCTCCCTGGAGACTTACATGGAGTCAGAACAGCACATCTGTGTAACCGGGCTTATTCAGGAGCCTTCCTCGGCTGTCTGTTTAACAAAGCAGCCTGGCTGGGCCAAGGGCCAGGGCAAAAGAATTTTGTGGGTAACCTCTTCTCTTCCTCCCCCTTCTGCTAACTCTTGTCCTGAGCAGTTTCTCTTGCTGTGCTCTGAGTGTGCTCCGCACATGCCCCGTAGAGCTGCTGCTCTAGTCCCATGTTCCCATGCCTCCCAGGTCGTGGCCTTGGCAGGGCTGGGCCAGGCAGCCAAGCAAATGACCTGAAAACAGGGAAAGCTGACTCTCTGGCACAGGTCTACTCACGTCAAGGCCTGAAGCACGTGGTCTCAGGGCTCCCTGCCCAGCACCCACACTGAAGGACCCCCAGAATTGTCACTCCTGCATCCCGATCCCCCCAGGCCGCATTCGTGGCCCACCACTGTCGGTTCACCAAGAGACAGGGCAGGGAAAACCTGGGCCTGGAAGGGCTGTCGCCTCTGTATGCAAGATCCTACTTTCTTAAAGGAGTAGGGAGAAGCGGGGGTACTGGGTCGAAGCACAAGAGAATCTCTTACCCCAGAGCAAGGTGTAGGTCTTGCAGCTGGGAACCAGCGTGATCCCGTACAGGGCTCCCACGTGCAGCAGAAACATAAGGATGATGTTTCTCCAAACATACTCAACCTTGGGCTTTGGGCCCTCTGGATCTTTGTAGCTTGGGTCATAGATGTCGTCTTTAATTTCAGGGCGGATGTCTCCTTCCAAGTACAGAGAAGGCTTCTCCAATTTGCCACCTCCATTCTGCAGGATCCTGGAGGGAGGTGCTGTGATGGTGGTGGTGGTAGTGTAGGAGCTAGAGATCTGGAAGGGGAGAGGAACCAGAGTCAGGAGAGTAGAGGACACGTGCAGTAGCCCCCGCCACTTCACTCCCTCAGCAAGCTGGGGGAAGGGTGGAGTACAGACACAGACCCTGCCCCCAAAGCCCGCGTTAACCACCGAGAGCCCGGTTTACCCCCTGATGGGAGAGAGGGAAGTCCCCAGGAACTGTGCCGATAGGTTGGGGAGGGTCGTGGAACCTCAAGGTGAAGGTACAGGGGAAAGGAGGAGTAATAAAACACTCACATCCCTAAAAAAACACAAAGGAAAACCCGCATGCACACAGACACGAAAGTACAACCGGGTTTTTCTTTAAAGCTTAAGAAACAAAAGTTGGGGAACAAAGTCCTCAAATTACATTCCCCGTTCCCGACAAACTGAAAGCAGTACAACTCGCAAAAGATGGCTAAGAGTCCGCGGGGATCTCAACGCGCTCGTCCACCCAGCGCCCGCGGTCTGGGGCAATCACCCGGAGCTCACCTCCTCTTGCAGCAAGTGGGCCGGCATCTGGGCTCTCTGATGCTGGGAGCACTTGCCCGCGGCTGAGATGGCAGAGCGCGGCTCCGGACAGCCCGCACACCGGGCGGAATTCGGTTACCGAACCGGCCTGTGCGCGGTGACCCACGGCGCTGCTCACGGAACGCGGGATCCGTGTCGGGCTCCGAGCCGCTGTGCGTGGATCTTCCCGGGCCGGGGATTTAAAGGCTAGAGCTGGCAGTGGGTGACCGACACCCGTATTTCCTAAGACCCCTTTTATTCGCTGCCAACAAGGGGCAAAGTGCGCAGAGTTGGCTCGCCGTGGGAGAGCCGCCTGGGCGGGAGAGGGGAGGAGACAGAGCTGAGGCGCGCTGCGGGCTGGAGACGCGCAAACAGGATGCCGCAGACACACCGCGGCTCCGCAGCCGCAGCCCCAGCCCCTGCCCCTGCCCCTGGGGAAATGCTAATGGGCTTCTGTAGAATCCGGCGCGTCATTGGCCGAAGGGAATTTGGTGCCACCTCGTCCAGCCGTTGCCATTGGCTCGGCGCAATCTGCTGTTCCCTCTGCCGCGAGCTACTCGCTCCCCCTCCCCTCTCTTTCTCCTTCTCGGCTGTGCTTCCACCGGCCGCTGGGCCTGTGCCCGGCATCCCGCGGCCTCGGAGGCGCTCGGGAGCCTTCCCTCGGCTCGCGGGAGAGGACCGGGGCCGGGAGTCGGGGGTGGGCACCCGCCCGGGACCGGCCCCTCTCTCACCTCCCCCGCACTCCGCGGCCGGACCGGACCCGGGGAGGTCTCCCCCGCAGCAGCGGGGCAGCCCCAGGCCCGAGCAGCGCGCGCCGCTCGCTCCCGCCTTCCGGCTCGCAGGGACGCGTGGGAGGGCAGACGTGGCTCCGAGCTGGGGGGCCGGAGCCCAAGAGGCCCGCGGGGTCCCGCCTGACTCCCCGGCGGGTGCGGGCCCGCGGTTCGCTGCGAAATAATGGCCCCGCTCCGGGCCCCCAGACCCGCCGCGCGAACCCGAGCCCTCGGAACGCGCGGGTCGCACGCACGCACATCCACGTGTGCGCGTGTGTAGACCTGCACGCGCGCACGGTGTGCCGCCCCTGGGACAGTCCCCGCCAGGCACCGCGCTGCGGGAGGAGGGGGGCTCCCATCCCTCTGCCCGAGCGTCTGGGACGTGCCGGGACGTTCTGGGGAGTCTTGAGGCTGCCAGGCGGTCATTTGGGGATCGTCGTCAAGCAAAAAGGCAGGGAGCGCAGGCACGTGCTTTCACACAGACGCAGGCCAGAGGACTGACCCGTGCGTGCAGCACAACTAACTGACAGATAATCGCGTTAGGACCAGGAGCTGGTTCGCAAGGATCGGTTTATTTCATCCCCACTGCGACCCCAGGAGGTGGGTGGTCTGCTCTAACCCTTTAAAGATGAGAAAGCGAGATTCGGAGCGGTTAGGGCGCTTGTCTCTGGTCACAGCAGCCAGGAACTGGGCCCAAAGTCTCAGTCCCTTACCAGAATCCCGGGTTCCTGAGATGCTCTGACCTCAGTGACCTGTGCCTCATGTCCCCTGTCTTTCTGGGCGGGTGGTACCTTCCCGTGCGAGTAAGGTCCAAACCAGACGGGGCATGCGTTCTCCCAGCCTCCTTCCACACGGAGTCCTCCCCCAATACTCTCCCGGGATCCCTCCTCTGAGAAGAGGGGAGAGGGAGGAGTTTTGGGCTAAGGATTGGCTTCTCAGCAAGAGAGGCACCTGGGATTGCCAGAGGGGAGGACTGAGAAGCTCCCTTGTTGGCCACTGGTCTCAGAGTTGGGCCAACTCCCTGGCCAGTCACAGCACCTCCATTCTGCTCCTGGCTCCCTGGCCAGTGCAAAGGTCTTTTTTTTTTTTTTTAAGATTTTGTTTATTTATTTGACAGAGAGAGAGAGAGAGAGAGCTCACGCAGGGGAAGTGGCAGATAGACGGAGAGGGAGTGGCAGGCTCCCATCTGAGCAAGGAGCCTGATGTGAGGCTTGATCCCAGAAGCTGGAATCATGACCTGAGCCCAAGGCAGATGCTTAACCAACTGAGCCACCCACGCGCTGCCCCCCCTCCCGCGCACCCCCACTACCAGTGCAGAAATCTTGAATGAGACTAGGTGTTTCAGCTAAGGACAGCTGGTCTTGTCATAGCTCAGAAGTGCTGGGCATGGAGCAGAGAAGTCTGTGAACGTGCTGCTCCTCTTCAGACCAGCTCTGCTGAGTCTCTTGACTTAATTCCTCTGCCAGCCACAGGGTTACTCCTCAAGGGAGAAGATCCAGAGTTTCTCGAGGGCTGTGCCCTTAACTGCACGAAGGTGGCTCTCTACCTTGGAGCCATCCAACATGTTCCATCTTCCCACCTTTTTCTTCCCCTCTACTCTGCCTGTCCAAACATTAGTTATTATTCAAGGCAAATTCAACTCCATCCATTTCTTAAAGCTTTCCCTCAACTTCACCACTGCTGGGCATTTTATCCTTCTTACTGGGTCCCTCAGAGATTTTACCACATCGTTTTTTGGCCCTTTTTACTCAGATTTAAGAATAATTACCTGCAGGGCGCCTGGGTGGCTCAGTGGGTTAAGCTGCTGCCTTCGGCTCAGGTCATGATCTCAGGGTCCTGGGATCGAGTCCCACATCGGGCTCTCTGCTCAGCAGGGAGCCTGCTTCCTCCTCTCTCTCTCTCTGCCTGTGTCTCTGCCTACTTGTGATCTCTCTCTGTCAAATAAATAAATAAAATCTTTAAAAAAAAAAAAAAAGAATAATTACCTGCATGTGTCTTATCTCTCCTATCAAACTCCAAGCTTCTAGAGACAAGGCCCTGCAGCCATCTTTCATCTGTTTCCTTGGGCCTAGTAAGAGAAATGTATAGCAAACTTTGGTGACAGAGCAGGTTGCTGAGAATAAGGAAGTAACTGTGCATTTGGGTCATATTGATTGTGGCAGAAGGAAACAATAAGACAGCTTAGTACTGTTGTTAAAACTGAGGGTAGGATTCAAAATAGGAATCTCTTAGAAAACTAGAAATAGAAGGAAACTTCCTTCACTTGATAAAGAACATCTACAAAAAGCCTGCAGCTAATATTATACATAATGGTGAAATATTAGATCCTTTTTTTCCTAAGATAAGGGAACAGGCAAGCATGTCTGCTCTTACCTCTTCCATTTAACATTGCACTTAAAATCCTAGCTAGTATAATCCCAAGAAAAAGAAATGAAATGCATAAAAATATGAAAAGAAAAACTGTTATTATTTGCAGAAGACATAATTGTGCATATGAAAAACTCTATAAATTCAACCCCAAATTGCCAATATTGGTAAAAGAATTTATAAAGATCAAGGATACAAAGTCAAGATAAAAAAAAAGTTCCTTCTTTATATTATTAAAGAACAATTGGAAAACAATATGTTTTAAATATATCTTTGAAATAGCATCACAACTATTATATAGGAAGGAATAAATCTAAAAAAAAATATTTGAAGGATGTCTCCACTGAAAACAACAAAGCATTTTTGATAGAAATTTTAAAGTTCTTAAAGAACTAGAGGTAATAAGAAAGCAATATATACTATATTCATGGATGGGAAGACTCAGAGTTGTTCTGTAGATTAATTTAGTCTCTATATATAAATTCAACATTTTTTTAAAGAAATAGATTAGTTGATTCTAAAATGTAAGTGGAAATACAAACTTCCTATAAAGGCAAAAACAATCTTGAAAAAGAAGAACAAAGTTGGAGGAATGAAACTTTTATTTCAGGACTAACTATAGTTATAGTAGTAAGGACAGGGTGGTATTAGCAACAGTGGAGACAAATAGATCAGTGAAATGAACCAGAAATTTCAGAAATACACCAGCACATATATGGTTAACTTCTCTTTTTTACCAAACTCCTTCATCAATACAACATGGAAGGGAAAGTGTCTTTAACAAATATTACTGCAACAACTGTATATCCATACAGAATAAATGAATCTCAACCTCAACTGAATTCATGCACAAAATTTAATTTGATCATAGTGCTAAATGTAAAACCCACAACCATAAAGCTTTTATATAAGGCCACAGGACAGCATCTTTGTGACTCTTTGGTAGAAAAAGATTTTTTGGACACAACACTAAATGCAATAATCATAGGGGAAAAAATGGATAAATTAAACCTCATGAAAGCCAAAATTTTCTGATATCAAAAAATATTAAGAAAACAAATAGATAAGCCAGAGAATGAGGACATATATCATAGCACATAAGAAGATATGTGCGCCTGGGTGGCTCAGTGGGTTCAAGCCTCTGCCTTCGGCTCGGGTCATGATCTCAGGGTCCTGGGATCGAGCCCCACATCAGGCTTTCTGCTCATCCAGGGAGCCTGCTTCCTCCTCTCTCTCTCTGTCTGCCTCTCTGCCTACTTGTGATCTCTATCTGCTAAAGAAATAAATAAAATATTTTTTAAAAAAAGAAGATAAACAACTCAATAAGAAAAATGGCCAAACATGTGAATAAACACTTCACAAAAGAAGGTACAAAAATGAACCAAAAGTACATCAAAATTGCTCAACGTCACTCGTCACAGATGTTACACCTAAGGAAAAGGAAAAAAATAGATAATTTGGACTTTGTCAAGATTAAAAGCTTTTGTGCTTCAGGGGATATTATCAAGAAAGAGAAAAGACAGCCCACAGAATGGGAGAGAATGTTTGCTTATCACATATCTGAAAAGGGACTTCTGCATAGAACAAAGAACTCCTGCAACTCCACAATAAGAAGACAAATGACTCAAGGAAAAATTGAATAGGCACTTTTCCAATGAAGACTCACAAATGGTCTCTAACCACAAGAAAAGATGCCCACTCTCCCTTATCTGCATTAGGGAAATGCAAGTTGAAACCATCATGAGACACTTTACACCCATTAAGATGGATTCATTAAAAAGACAGATAGTAACAAGTATTGGCAAGGATGTGAGGAAACTGGAACCCTTATACACTGCTGGTGAGAATGTGAAATGGTACAACAACTTTTTTTTTTTTTAATGTGTTATTTGTTTCAGGGGCACAGGTCATGATTCATCAGTCTTACACAAAACACAGCACTCATCATAGCACCTACCCTCCCTAATGTCCATCACCCAGGCACCACACTGCTCCCACTCTCCTCCAGTCCAGCAACCCTCAGTTTGTTCCTGAGATTAAGAGTCACTTATGGTTTCTCTCCCTCTCTATTTTGGTCTTGTTTCATTTTTCCCTTCCTTCCCCTATGATCCTTTGCCTTGTTTCTCAAATTCCACTTATCAGTTAGATCATATGATAATTGTCTTTCTCTCTGATTGACTTATTTTGCTTAGCATAATAGCCTCTAGTTCCATTCATGTCATTGCAGATGGCAAGATTTTGTGCTTTTTGGTAGCTGCATTATATATATATATATATATATATATATATATATATATATATATATACACACACACACACACACACACACCACATTGTCTTTATCCATGGACATTTGGGCTCTTTCCATAGTTTGGCTGTTGTGGACACTGCAGCCATAAATGTTGGGGTACAGGTCTCCCTTTAGATCACTACATTTGTACCTTTGCAGTAAATACCTAATAGTGCAATTGCAGTACAGTCACTTTTGAAAACATTTTTGCAGCTTCTCAAAGCCTAGACCTGGAGTCACAATCTGATTCAGCAATTCCACTCTGGTGTATAACCAAGAGAAATGAAAACATATGTCCCCACAGAAACTTACACACAAATATTCATCCAGCAGTATTCATAATAGAAAAAGTGGAGACAACCCAAATGTCCATCAAATGAGTAAAGATGAATAAGATGTGGTAGGTTTTTACAAAAGCTAGCATTCAGCAATAATAATAATCAAGTGCTGGTATGCGCCACAATGTATATGAACTTCAAAAATACAATGCTAAGTGAGAGAAACCTATCACAAAAGACCACACAGTGTCTTATTCTTATCCCATTTACAGAAAATGTCCAGGTTGGGGAAATCCATAAAAATGGAGTAGACTAAGGGTGGCCTAAGGCTTGGGGAGAGTAAGGAGACTGAAGAAGGCAGCTGAAGGCTAAGGAGTGCATTACCCTTCCTGGGCTAATGAAAGTGTTCTGAAATTGATGGTGCTGTTGGACGCACCACATCGTGACTGTAGTTAAAGCCACCGATTCGACAACTTATGTGGGTAAATGGAAGGGGATGTAAATTATATCTTAATAATAGTATTTCTGGAAGAAAAGCTGCTCACTGGAATGACTGGGTTTAAAAGACTGAGAACAGTAAATGTTGGTGAGCATGTGGAAGAACTAGAAGACTCATCCATTGCTGGTGGAAGCAGGGCGCACCACAACCACTTGGGAAAACAAGTTGGCAGTATTTTGTTTTGTTTTGTTTTTAATAACATTAAACATTCATCTATCCTAAGAATCAGTAAATCCACTCCTAGGAATTTCCTCAAGTGCAAAGAAAACCCATGTCCATGAGAAGGCTTGTACAGGAAAAACCATTGCAGTTCCATTCATTATTGCCCCAAAGGGGAAACGTGCCCAAAGCTTGCCAGTGGGAGACCAGACACACAATCGGTGGACCATTCATCCAGCACAGACACTCTGAATGGAAGAGAATGGACAGCAGGGACATGTAGCAACAGGGATGATTCTCAAAACCATGCACTGCAAAGAAGTTAGCCACTGAAAGCACATAATGGCTGGTTCCCTTTCTATGAAGTCTGGTGGCAAGAAGAGCTAATCTCCAGTGAGAGAAGTCAGAATGTGGTTGCCCAGGACAGGGGTGCTGGATTTGGAAATGGGCCCGAGGGAAGACTTTGGTCATGGAAATGTTCCATATCCTGTTTTGGGTGCTGGTTATCCAAATATATTCAATAGTCAAGATCACACAACTGAACGCTTATGAGATGCACGTTTCAGCGTCTGGTCATCTTACCTCAGCTTAGCTAGAAAGGGTTGGGAGCCAGAGTGTGTACCCAGGAAAGGGAGTCCTAAATGTTGCTTGCCTTGTTCATTCATCCAGAATACAATACATACCTATTGAGCCCCTACTAAACAGGCAGGCCCTGTTCTGGAAGCTGGTATCACTGCTGAGTTAGCTCTATGTTCTTGCCCTCATGGAGCTTACATTCCAGTGGGAGAGAGAACTAACAAAATCAACACATAAGGTCAGGTGCAGTGGGGAGAAAGGATGAGGGGATTTGAAGGAATAGTTCTACTAAATGCAGGAACTTTGCGGATTCTGGGCATCACCTTTGCCCTACAGGAACCCACAGGTCCCTCCCTCCCCTGTCTGTCCTCTACTCTCTTCCCTTCATCCTTCCTTTTTCTTTCTCTCTCTCTCCCTTCCTTCTTTCCTTCCTTGCTTCCTTCCTTTCTCTTGCTACCCTCCTGACCTATAAGCCTGGTGCTTCAGTGTTTGGGCCTTATAAATTTCCTAGCTGAGTTCTCACTAGCCTATGATTTTTCTGGCTCCCCTCTGAGGAACAAATATTGTAATCAAAATTCACCCTCATGGATGTGCTCAGAGCCTGGCCCAGAGTGGGCAGAACCTCCATCAGGTGACATTGATTTATGGATTGCTCACAGTTGCAGGGGACAGCCTGAGGGCAGAGCTCTGCAGAGCAGCCTGAGTCTCTCCACCTGACCTCCCAACTTTCCTGGTCTCTATCAGGGATAAGATCTTTCTGAGGAATTCTGTGCACTAACTCTGACTTGCTTTTGCTTCCCATCAGAATCCCAGTAGCTGAAAGACACCCAGCACTTGCATTGCTGCATTTATTTGATCTTTGTCTCATAGGGACACCTGATGGAAGGGTGGGCAGTCAGAGGACTCTTCTGCCTCTTCCCACCACTGGGAGGGCAGAGATGTTGATTGTCCTGTCAAAATTCCTCTCCCTGACAAAGGAAGGATATGACCCCAAGCAGGTCACTTTCAGAGGAGATGAGAGAGACTTCTCTGTCTCCCAAACGTGCCGGCACTTCTCAGTGGCATCAGCCTCCCTTTCATGACCTCATGGCCCCAAGTGTGGCTTTGGGCTCCCTGGTGTAAGCAGCCCCATGTGAGGGGGAAGAAAATCCATGATCTCCCTGGAAGGGGAGCCTCCCAGGCCTGCGGTGTAGGGGGGAAGTGCAGCCTCCCAGAGCTTTCATGGGCTTTGAAGAAGCAGCAGCCTTGCTGCTTCTCCCTGTCTCACCTCCCATGGCTGTGAGTCACTCTTTGCTGC
This sequence comes from Mustela nigripes, assembly GCF_022355385.1. Lineage (NCBI taxonomy): Eukaryota > Metazoa > Chordata > Mammalia > Carnivora > Mustelidae > Mustela > Mustela nigripes. The sequence continues at coordinate 164,200,127 of NC_081560.1, read as the reverse complement.
AAGCTCAGCTGTCATGTCTGTCAAGTCAGTCCCTCTGGTGACTCTGACACGGCCTGGCCGTGGGTTCTGAAATGTCTGGGCTCCAGCTTCCTGGCCTCATGTGGAAGACCCCAAGTCCTGGGCATCATGGTACTGGCCCTGTGTTGCATTGTCGCCATCCAAATCACACCTTTGAAGGTTTCAGTCTCTTTCGCTAGGCCACAGTTAGGAAGGGGGTGATCCTGGAGTCATAAGCTGCCCCTTGGGAGGAGGGAGACTAGCAAGATTCCAGAGTCTTTTCTGTCTTCCACCTCTACTCCCAGATTTGTTCTCTCAATGCTTTGTCCTTCGGTTTCTCTTCTGTGAAATGGGGGCAAGCAGTCTTGGATCATTATGTGCTTCCCTCCTGGTGGGCAGGGGAGTCCGTCTCCCTGGTGTTTGGGGACAGGATGAGGGCCTCTGTGAAAGGCTTTCTGAACATGAGTGACCTTCAACCCAGGACACCTTGTGATTCTCATGAATGCTGCCCCATGATATGGACGGGCCCCAGGCCTAGGGACAGTTTTGGCCTCCTTTTTCTCTTGTCTCGACCCCTTCAGTTAGAGGGAACTTGGGGACACATCCATGGACTCATGACACATTAGGTTGCAGAAAGGAAGAGCAAGATGGAACTGAGGCTTAGTGATGGGTCTGGTCCTTGTGGAACGCCTACCTTGTGGGTCTGTGAGTGTCCCTAGCCAGATGTCAAATGGCGGTTGGGGGTGCTGAGGGGAGGTATGCTCCCAGATCTTCATGCATCCTGGACAGCCCACTTGACATCCCCTTCGTTTTGTCCTTCTGGGCTCCTTGCAAGGAGAGACCAGCAACATCCATAAGGCTCTGCGCCTGGGGAGGGAAGGCCCCAGGAAGAGTGTCTGTGAGCCCCAGAGGCACTCAGGCAACTTACTACTGTCCCCTGGCCCAGCTGCCCTCTAGCTCTGGCTTTCTTACCTTCTCTTTCCTCACACTTTGACACTTCAAAGACAGATCTAAGTCAACTCTGGGTGTACATAAGTAAAGATAATACATTCCCTTGACCTAAGTCCCTACCCCATGAGTCACAAAGCATAGGCCCATCTCCTCCCCCGTGACCTATAGGTGCTGGATCCAAGCCTTCTCCCAGCTGCTGTGGCTTCAGCCCTTCCACATCCCAAGATTACGGTGTCTGCTTGCTCAAATAAACAAGCACACTCAGACAAGTTGTGATCCAACCAGCCCCACGTCTTTGTCCATCCACACTGCCCATGGCATCGTGACAGCTGGGCAAGAGGCCAGCGCTGTACACAATGTCCCCACGACTGTGACCTCGGGCTTTCCCATGGGATATGGTCAGTGTGGAGAGGGGAGGGAAGCCAGCTCCTGCATCTGGCCCAGTGTTTGCCCTGCCAGTTCTCTGTGTGGAGAGTCGGGGGAAGGACCCTCCTGGGCTTTGGAGTCTTCCCTGTCCCTTGATCCAAGCTGAGTCCCAGGTAGCAGACAACCAGAGAACCAGGGGAGTGGACTCCTCTCTTCCTTCCCCGAGGAGAAGGGCAAGACTGGTCTGTCCTTCTGGATCCCATCCTGGCACCATTTGCTTGTGGACGTGCTTGCGTGCAATAGGGGATGGGGCCCCCACACCTCCATGACTATGTTGGCTCACCCCTTCGGTGAACGTTTATGGAATATCACAAGGTCTTATGCATAGTGCTAAGTGCTGAGGTCATAAGGGGCGCCTGACCTTGGGCAATCGCCATAGTGGAGGAGAGCCTTAAGACTGGATGTCGGAGCTTAGCAGAGTGAGGAGAGGCACACAGCAGAGCAGGTTGGGAGAATCAGGGAAGACTTCCTGGAGGTGATGGTGATGCTAAATACCGTAGGTGCTTTTAAAGGTGAAAGTCTAAATGGGTAGGTGATATGTCGCTGTGCCTGGAAGAAGGATAGAGACTCTAAAATGCCACCCCACTGACTAGATCCCTTGAGCATGTCTTCTGGGCTTGTGGTTACTTGTGCAATTGTGCATACCAAGCGTGGGGCCTATACCAGGCCTACTATCTATCCCCAGGACTTTGGAGTATGTGTCCAGATGAGATAGTGTGATTTGGAACATTAACATCTTGGGGCATAATATTTGACCGAGGGAGTGACAGCCTGGGTGGATGAGACCTGGGGGACAAGATCACAGGAACAGACCAGGCTGGAGGTTTCTGTGCTGGCCTGACTTGCTACAAGGCATCTGTCCCCATTCTGGGATGGCAACCCCACGTTTCAGGATTCCATACAGATGGACAGCATAGGACACAGGACAGAGACAGGCCCAGCAGCCCCCACAACGTATGAGCTGAAGGAAAGTCTTTTTCGCCTTGATTCTAATCTGAGCCAAAGTCGGAAGAGAAGAAGGGTGCCCCGGCCTTTCTTGTGTTGTCAGAGAGAAGTTTCTCCAATTTGTTTGCCCTAGTTGCTAAGAGTACACTGAGGGCATCACCACCGGTTTTCAAGATTTCCAAACTAGTGCCTCCCTCCCACAGGTGAAAGGGCCAGGACCCAGCCATTGCTAGCCATTCCCCCTCACTCTTGTTTCTCTCCTCTGCTTTTCCTCCCTCCCTGAGCTCCCCGCAGGCCCCCGTGAGAACTGGCCCCCAGCCCCACAACCTTTCCCCCTTCCAGCCCATGCCAGGGAGCACAGACGGTTTTATCTTTCATGGCCTTCCCTTTGCCTCATAGTAATCTCTTCCATAGCTGATGTCACCTCTGCTTTGCACTGACACAGCAGCTGAGCGGGGCACACAGGGCCACGAGGTCCCGAGCCAAGCTTTCCTCTGTGTCCTCTCCCCTAGCCTTTTCCAGCCAAGAATCTGCTGCTCACCCATGCTGTCCCTCTGAACCAATGTGTCCACCTGGGGTTGAGTGTTGACTGAGTGCCCAGCGCAAAGTCAGAGCTGTGCTTTACAGTTGGGGGAATGGAGCCAGAGTTTTGTCCTGCCCCTGGGGAGCTCACAAATTTCTAAGAGAAACAGGACAAGGACACCTGGGTGGCTCAGTTGGTTAAGCAGCTGCCTTTGGCTCAGGTCAAGTCCCACATCAGACTCCTTGCTCAGTGGGGAGCCTGCTTCTCCCCCTCTCTCTGCCTGCCGCTCCTCCCTGCTTGTGCTCTCCCTTTCTGATAAATAAATAAATACATAAATAAAATCTTAAAAAAAGAGAGAGAGAAACAGGACAAAGCACAATAGTCATCTGGACAAGATAATGTCTGATCATGGCATCTTGTAAACATATTACTTAGAGTACATGTGGCCCCTCCTACTAGAGGTGCCCTAGAACTGGTCAGGAGGAGATGATGGGCTTGAAACAGACTCACTTGGGATTTTTTCAGTGTCTATTGACGTTCACCATGCTAAGTACTTCGACAGTCTATTAACATTTACCCCTATATTTAACCTTACTTTGCAAGGCTCAGGGAAGTTGTGCCAGCTCAGGGCTTGGGGTGGGGGAAGGGCGTGATGTGGTAGGAGGAGTACACCTGCTGGGTGTGTGGTACACACTTCATGGATTGTCTAGCAAGGAGTTCTTTCTAAGCACAGAACAAACATGCTAAGCAGAGAGTGGGTAGGAGACTTGATGGGTCCCATCTCTTTTCTGCTCTGCCACCACCCACCCCTGTCCCCATGGTCTCAGCCAGGCTTCATAAACCCTGGAACGTAGGGTCTGGCCACTGGGTAAATTACAGTCCCAAGGCCCCCTGGTCACTCAGAGGCATTTTCCTTCTACTCTGTTCCCTGCTCCACCCTTCTTCTCCACTCTCCCTGCCCAAAAGGGAAAAGGGAAAATCCCATGCTTGCTTTCTGCCTCGCCTTTGACATTTAAGGTGCAAAATTATGTAATCCTGGTGAATTTCCAGGCTATGTCTCTGCTGCTCCCACATCAGGATTTGGCTGGATTCCCCATCCCCACCCTCTTTTAAAAAAGATTTTATTTATTTATTTGAGAGAGAGAAAGGGAGAGACAGAGCATGAGCAGAGAGGGAGGGGCAGATAGAGGGGGACAGACAGAGGGAAAAGGAGAAGCAGACTCCTCACGGAGCAGAGAGCCTGACATGGGGCTCAATCCCAGGACCCTGGGATCATGACCTGAGCCAAAGGCAGACGCCTAACTGACTGAGCCACCCAGGCACCCCTGGCTGGATTCCCTTTTAAAGCCTGGAATTATTGCCTTTTATTTATCTTGGCGACTCAGGATTTGCAAAGTCATCTGCCCCAAACATGCTCTTCAGAATTGTTGGTTTCCCCATGCCCTCCTTTCAAGCAGCAGCCCAGAGGGCCAGCTCTATTCATCCTATCCCTCCCAAGCCTGTGTTTTAGTTGAGAACCAGCCAAGGGGAGAGAGGAGCCAAACCCAGAGCTCCATACGCAGCAGGCCCCTCAGCCCCAAGAGCACTCAGGGAAGCCCCCAGGAGCCATTGACCCAGTCAGTCCCTGTCATGCTGGATACCCAGTACTCTTCTCCCCTAACACCCTCCTTACCAAACTTATGCTTTCCCTGCGTTTCATCCTGATCCCCCAAGAACTACCTGGCCCTTAGGACCACCCGGAAAAGCTAGGGCTGTCCTATCAGGTACTTGGCCTTGGCTGAGGCCAGAACCACACTGCCAACCACTCAGGTGCCTGGGGAGGGCTACCTGAGGCCGTGGGGACCACAGGAAAGGGATGGGGCCTGGTGCTGGCCAACCAACTACCTGCCAGGACAGACTGGCACCGAGGCCCGTGGGTCTAAAGTCAACACACAGCTAAACCTGTCACCACCTTCAAGTTTCCAGGTTTATCGGCAAGAAGGAACAAAGACAGAGGCACGGAGAAAGTAGGCCTTGCTTGGGAGGATGCTTGTATCTGGCTTGTAATCAGCGAGGGCCGGAACAGAGTCAGATGCAGGGGATGGGAGGGGCCTATTCTCTGGTGGGGGTGGGGGTGGGAATGAGAACTCAGTCCGTGAGGTGCGACATAGGGATTGAACTATCCCCCTTAGGGGTGGGGGCCACAGATGACACTTGGCAGAGTGAGGGCTGCCTGAGGGCTTAGGCTATCCCTTCTCCAAAAGAAGGTGTGGAGGTCATGAGAATGGGCTTCATGGACCTCCAACTATGAAAAATTGGCCATGAGCACTCACCTGGACCAGACTTCCAGGTGAGCAGCCTGGGAACTTTCCCTTCCTAGGGGCTGCCCAGCCACTAATTGAGCTTAACAAGGATACTCAGGTAAGCCCCATCCTGTGAGACCCAGAGCTCCCCTGATGGTGTATTTTGGCTCCCTGAAGGCCTTGGCAAACCTTTCTTAGATAACCACGCTGCAGAAATCCACCCAACCTTCCCACCCTCTCTCCTTCACTCAGGGACAGACTTTCCTCACGATCTGACAGCTCTCCTAGCCTTCCCTGGCGCCCACCCGATTTTCTCTCACAGTTGTTTCCCTTCCTCAAGACCTCACAACTGCCTCCCAGCCTTGGTGTCTGCTTCTCCGAATGCCCAGATCAACACAGAAGTCTACTAGGTCTCCAGAATGATAAATCCCTGTGGGTTAGGACCTGTTAGCAGGACCTGTCACGAACCTTTAGAGTCACCTAGAAGAAAAGGATAAGCAATAGGAAGGAACTGGGGGGAGGAATGGTTTCTGGAACCTTGGAATGCCAATCCCTCCAAACCGGTTTGGCTCCTACTGACCGAGACAGGGCAACGCTTCTGCTGCCACCTGGTGGTCGTAGTGGGCAAAGCACCTTTGCATCTTCCCACTCCGTTCTGTGGCTCTGCTCAGAGGGTGTCAGTGGAGAGTTTGTTGGGGTCTCCTTCTCCCTCGTTTGCAGTATTAAATGGAAGTGTTGACAAAATGGAAGTGTTGCAAAAATCAGTGAAAAATTTTCTTCTTTTAAAATTAGCACCATAGGGGCACCTGGGTGGCTCAGTGGGTTAAAGCCTCTGCCTTCAGCTCAGGTCATGATCTCAGGGTCCTGGGATCGAGTCCCACATCGGGCTCTCTGCTCAGCAGGGAGCCTGCTTCCTCCTCTCTCTCTCTCTCTGCTTGCATCTCTGCCTACTTGTGATCTCTCTCTGTCAAATCAATAAAATCTTTAAAAAAATAAAATTAGCACCATAGTTATACATATCTGTGAGTATATGGAAAATTATTGAATTGTATACTTTAAATGGGTGAATTGTATGGTATGTGAATGATATCTCAACAAAGCTGTTTTTAAAAACCAAACCAGCACCATAAGATGAGTTGGAAGCAAGGGAGGCTTTTAGAACACGAAGACAAGGATGGTTGGTTTCAGTTTCTTGGGACATCCTCAAACAGGTATGCAAGAAGTTCAGATAGTACGTGTTCAGTAAATACTTGGTAGATTAGTTGTGTAGCCAAATGGAGCCACTTCTTTTATTTTCTCGCCACCCACTCTTTAAACCTCTACACTCCCACTTCTCCAAATAGACATCCACAGTCTTCTCACTTTCCAAGGTTGCCTGAGAGATTCTAGTCCAAGCATCTGAAGGCTTTGAATTTATCAGAACCCTTGACCTTTCAGCACTGTTTGATAGACTTTATATTCACTCCTTTCTTAAAACACTCCTCCTCTGACTTTTGTGTCTTGAAAACTCTTGGTTCTCCTCCTGCCTCTCTTGTGGCTCTTTCTCTATTCTGGTTTCTCTTCCTCCCCCCCTCAACTCCTTAAGTTCCCTTTTTCCTGCATGCAATCCTTTGGCAATCTCAGCTGTTCCTGTGGCTCCAATAAACATATCTAGCTACACCATCACCCTCACCAGTGTTTATTACTGCCTCACACTCTAACCCAGATTGTCCACCCTGCCCTCAGATTTCATCATCTGAGTGACCCATTAACACTTTAGACTCACACATACCTAAAGCTGACTTTCAGGCTGAAACCTACTTTTGATCCCTCTCCTCCCACCGCACCCCATTAATAACATCACTGACCTTCCAGTTGTAGGGGTTTGAGACCTTGGAGCCACCTTTGATTTTGCTCTCCCTTGTACCCTACGTCGAGTCAGGTTCCACCTCTGAGATGCCTCATGTATCTTTCCATTCCTTTCTATTCTTCTGTCACATGATCATTCTGACTTTCATTCCTGTCCCTACACTAGCCCAGCAACCTTCCAACTGATTTCCTGGCTTCCAGTCTCCCCCCAGAGCAAACCCTTATTGTCCGATTAGGTTTCCTAAAATGGAACTTTCATTTCATTGCCGTTTGGAAACTTTCTTTGTCTTTCTTTTGCCTGAATCCAGTTGAATTTCTATTGCCTGAATGAATTAAATGTGTGGCATTTGAGGCCTTGCATATTCACTCCCAGCCCTCTTTCCAGGCTTATTTCCTATTCTCCAGTGAGAATGGCGGGACTGTTCTCTCACAGGGTGAGCAATGTTCCCACCTGTCTTCTGCACATGCTGCTGTCCCTGCGTGGATGACATATGGGAAGTCATTCTCAGTGGGGTCAGACAGACCTGACTCAAAGATGGACTCCAGCACTAATTATCTCTCGGGTCCTCCATTTCTTTACCTGTAAAATGAGACAGTAAAAGTCTACTCCACGGGATGATGTGAGAATGAATTAAGATAATGCTCGGTAAGGCGTCTGCCGTGTGGATGGTTAATAAATGTTAGCTGTGCTTTCTTTTTGTCTCTTAAAATATTTGTCATCCTTTTCCAAACAATGTCATTTAAAGTCCATTTCATTTTTTTTTTTTTAAGATTTTATTTATTTGGGGCACCGGGGTGGCTCAGTCGTTAAGCGTCTACCTTCTGCTGAGGTCATGAAACCAGGGTTCTGGAATCGAGTTCTGTATCAGGCTCCCTGCTCAGCGGGGAGCCTTCTTCTCCCTCTCCCACTCCTCCTGCCTGTGTTCCCTCTCTTGCTGTCTCTCTGTCCCTCTGTCAAATAAATAAATAAAGTCTAAAAAAAAAGATCTTGTTTATTTGGCAGAAAAGAGAGAAAGAGAGAACACAAGCAGGAGAAGTCAGGAGAGGGAGAAGCAGGATCCCTACTGAGCAGAAAGTCCAAAGCAGGGCTCGATCCCAGGACTCTGAGATCATGCCCTGAGCTGAAGGCAGACGCTTGACTGACTGAGCCACCCAGGTGCCCCTCAAAGTCCATTTCAATGCCATTCACTGCAAAATTCCTTTCTTGACCTTTCCACTGGCCACCCCAGTTAACCTCCTTCCTCAGAGCTGTCCTCAGATGCCATATTTCTCACGGCAGCTGTTTTCATAGTCATCACATGCCTCACCCACAGTTTTCCCCAACTCTAGTCTTCAAGGAAGTAGTGATTAATACAAAGTCTTGGAGCAAGCAGGTGAAAAGTAAAGCGATTGCATGGTTGAGTCTCATGTCAAAAAATGAACTTTCATGATTCCCAGCTGATGTGGAGAGCTTGTGTGGTGAAGGCAGCCGCCCAAGAGAGTTTGTGAGTCTAAGATGAAAATGGATTTCAAGTCTTTATGAACATAATAGCTACTGACTACTGGCTTTTTAAAAATACCTTTTCCTGAATATAGAAAAAAATTAAAAGAAATAAAATAAACAAAATAAAGCAAAAATAAGTGAAATAGAAAGCATCCATCCAAAGATATCACTATGATGTTGTTAAATTCTTTAATATTAGGACTTTTTTATGCATCTAAGTATAATTTATGCATGAAATTTGGAGTCTGTAGATGTATATACTAGAATTATGATGAGCATTTTCTCATGACATTAAATACTACTCAAAGTGTTGATTTCTGCACAACAACCTATCGTGTGTCTGTAACTTTTTTTTCTTTCTTCTTCTTCTTCTCCTTTTTTTTTTTCTTTCAAATCTCTAGTCGGTTTTAATGAATGGCAGTACTGTATCACATGCAACTCTGGGTGAGTTCAGGATGAGAATTTTCCAATAAACCTTGTCTAATACTAAAACTGCTTCTTTTTGTCATCCAAAGCCCACCTCAAGTTGAGGGAAGAGAAGCCTGGATGGGTCCTAAGTTTCTTGGGGGAAACCAAGTCTGTATAGTTCTCTCTTCTCCAGGAGATGGAGCAGGAGAAGCAAGTTCTAGCCCCAAAAGAATGAAGGACTAACAAACAATAAACACATCACTCTGTCCTTCTTATGAGGTCTGTCTGCCCTTTAACAGGAACTACATCCTTAATTTACAGATATTTTTCAAACTCGTATCTTTACTTGTCTAATTTTTTTTTCTGTTGTTGGTATTTGAGCTTCCTCTTTTCTAGCTTTTAAAAAATTGTTATCAATTATGCTGAAAGAAACATCAGGATAGGCTTCTAGATTTGGGAGTATAAGGTGAACAGAATAAAAGAAAATCAAGCTCTTGGTTTCAAATTCCCATTCAGGAAGTTTAAAAGATTTCTCAATATTGACCTTTTTTGAGGTATGATTGACATACAAAAAGCTATACATCTTTAATGTATATAACTTGATGAGCTTGGGGATAAGTATACACCTATAAAGCCATCACCTTGGGAAATTTTTCATCGCTTTGTAGTTTTACTACTCCAGCTCTCTTATTAATTTCTGCCTCTTTCCCAGGTGTCAAGGAGATAATTGATTTCAGGAACGAAAAGCAGTTGGATCCCATGTGTTCAGAAGGAATCTATTGCAAGCCTTTAAGCTGAGCTCAACTCATGTACCCGTGGTACCCGTGACCACGAGGGATAAAGGTTACTGTAAGTTGCAACATTTCTTGCATTGTTGCATTGTTATAACTTTTTTTTTTTGTTGTTTGGTCATTTAACTCAGTCTGTTTCCTTGTACAAAGTAGCAGTAAAACATTTCTGAATCACAAAAAACACTGTTTGCTGCAGGGCCAAGAAGGGGGGTGAGAGGTAGAAATCATAATTCTATTCCTCATTTGCCTTAGAACTTTGCATATCCTTCTGCATTGCCTCATAGCTCCCTGTATTTCTTCCGTGTAGCACTTTTTATGATTAAAATTCATAAATTATCTGTGTATTTGTTTAATGGCTATCTTCTCTACCAGAATGTATGTTCAATGAGGCAGAAGCCCTGATCTTATTTGCTGCTTATCCCAGAGTCCCTGCTGTCTAGTCAGCACTCAGCAAATACTTGTGGAATGAATTATGACTGCAATGAGGACTCAGAATGCAAAAATATGTGTCCCCTGTGATGGGACCCTCAGAAAGTGGGACAAGGGTGTGTGTATGTGTGTTGGGTGATTGCCCTGAGACCCTGAAATGATGCTGGAAGGGTGAGCACCTGGGAGGTTTGCCCGGGTGCTCCAGTCTCCCCTCCTCACAAGCTTGGGACATTCAGTCAGCCAAGTCTCTTGTGAAATTTGGTGAGTTGCTCTGAAGGAAAGAACTGTGTTCTCTCAGGTCCTCTTCCCCATAATCCCTCTTCTCTCTTATGCCTTTCTGTCCCTTCCACCTCCCCCCCAACACCCTCACTCTCTAGCCTGATGTCTCCAATTCACAGAGAGCTCTTTCGTCACCCACTCCACCCTCTGCAGCAGGAGCCCGGGATGACACTCACCATTTTGTACAGAACTCTGCCGGCCACAGTGGGAGCTCTGCCTGGGGGTGATAATGCTGACTGATTACTTCCGGACTGTGTGGGCACTCCGCATCTGGACTATGCTCAGCAGGGGGGCATGATCATAGCCTCAGTCCCAAGCTTCTGGGCAATTGCAGACTAACTTCCTTTTTTTTGCAGATGACGTCGTCTGTCTCTCACTATCTGGGTGGGTTTGGTGGGTTCCCTCTACCTGTCCAGTCCTCTGCAGAAGGCACGGGCAAATGGGGATAGCCGTCCAGGAGGTTTCTCTAGAAATGGGAGGAAAGCTAAAGGGCCTATTTAAAAAGGTTCTCTTTGGAGAGATGGAAGATGCAAAAATGTATTCCAGCAGGACTGGTTAAATCCAGGAGGCAGTAGGAAGGAAGTAAAAGACTGAAGTGGGTCATGTTGATGAGGGAAGCGAGTTTCCTCAAACCTCTCTGTGAGGTCCCATGAAATATAACAAAATGCTATTTTCTCAGCTTTCTGGGTGGGGACAGCTGCAACAGGACTTCATACATCCAAATCTCCCAATGGATGTGGTTTGTCTGTTCTAAGGAGCTGTGACTTGTGGTGGCCCCTGGCACCAGGCTGGGATGTCATTGTACAAAAACAGGGAGGGAGAATTCCCTTGGGATTAGCCTTCTCATGTCAGTTTGCTTGGTCCACAGTGTTTGTTGCTGAAAACTTCAACTACTCAAATTTTGGTGTTTTTTTTTTTAAGATTTTATTTATTTATTTGACAGACAGAGATCTCAAGTAGGGGGAGAGGCAGACAGAGAGAGAGAGAGAGAGAGAGAGAGGAGGAAGCAGGCTCCCTGCTGAGCAGAGAGCCCGATGCGGGGCTCGATCCCA